>NC_041402.2:192213989-192368989 GCF_900747795.2 Erpetoichthys calabaricus | reverse complement strand
TCTAATCTCGCCTATTCACAGCCATGTGCAGCAGAAAAAAAATACTTAGGGGGCCCTTTGTGAAACCTGACATTGAGCAATAACAGGTCTGTGATACCCTGAGATGTCCGGCCTGCACGCACTGCACTGAATGGATCAACGTGTGTGTCTGCCTAGTGCCTAGTGAGAGGTGTGGGGTAAGCCATTGAACTCCATTCATGATAGGGACCGGGGCTTTCCCGTGAATGAGGATTTCCCAGTAAGTGCAGGTCATAAACTCACATCGATTAAATCCCAGCTCTTTTTACACATCACCTGATTAAATGGTTTAGTGAGGTCCTCAGATTGAATTTGATGATAAAGGAAGTAGAAAATGGTTACAAGGCTTCTGTAGGTGAAGCTGTGGAAAGATCATTACCAATTCTCAAGGGCATCCCACTGACCCTGTCTCCCCAGCTGGTCATCCCACCTAACCTAACCCATACGATCAAAGCTTCAGTATATTTATGAAGGGAATTAGGCCAGTGGATTGAGACTGTGACTTTAAAATGAGCTCATCAAGAACATGGGGATGCAGTTGGAAAGTTGTTAAGGGTAAATTTTGCACTAACATTAGAAATTTCTTCTTTCCACAGAGAACCACCGACACTTGGAATAAGTGACCAAGTGGTGTGGTAGACAGGAGAACTTTAGGGACTTTCAAAACTCGACGTGATGTTTTTTTAGAAGAATGAAGTGGATACGACTGGCGAGCTTTGTTGGGCTGAATGGCCTGTCTTTGTCTAGATTGTTCGAATGTATCTTTAGTTTCTATATCCCTGGAGTTTTTCAGAAAAGTAACCACGGCAGATAACGAGAATTGACTGAATGCTTTTTAGAAATGACTGAACAAAGAATTTTCACACATGAAGACACAGATTTGTTTAAATACTTGGGAAAACAATGTAGTTTGGAACTGATTAACATCAACGCAAGCCAGCAATATTCATTGATTAATTCTTTCTTGAAGTACGGCCAGTTGACATCTTCTCAATGCTCCAGATCATTAACAACCAGCAATACTTGGTCATAAAATTAAAATGAGGCAATTTGAAAGAAGACAAGGAGTCATGGCTGTTAATGGCGTTTGTGCTGGGCAGTTGTGTTGCTTTTTTTTTGTGGTGACCACGTCTGCCCAAACTTTCATTTTGATGCCGACTCTTCCAACCTGTTTGATTACAACTAGAAAGAATTCTTGAACTTGAGATTGAATTGCCTGGCATCACAAATTTCTAGGAATTTATCTCAGTGTTACAGCCACAGAGACAACAAAAAAAACACAACAGCAAAACCTAAAATGTCACACATGTGACATCGCCACAACAATACTCACAACAGCAGCAAAACACACTCTTATACACAAAAATTAATTTTCTCGCTTCAGTATTCAGTCGCCTGGACTCTTTCACCCAGTGGTATCTGAACATTTCATTTGATTGTTAAAGCAGATGCTCTTTGGTGGTCCTGCATTACCGTTTATTTCAGTTCTATTCCTTGTTGCACTCATCCCATAGTCCAGAATCTGTGTGCTTGCACAAGTTTATGCTCTTTCCTCTCCTGACTAAATGCTTTCTCTTTTGTTCACAGATCTTACCCTCTTCTGATCACACCTATAGACGACATTGACCTCTTCATTGTTTCAGCCTTTTATGATGGTAGGACATTAAATGAGTTGCCATCGGACGTGATCCGTATTATTGGAATTGTAAAAGGGGAGCTGTTTGAAAACCAGCACAGGACACTTCATTGTCACATCAAGTGCAAGAGTGCTATTCATCACCGTTACGTTCGTGTTCACCTCCATGATGATCACCATGGCTTTGCTTATGGTACAGCTGACCTCCTCTGCCAGAACCCGTGTGGATCTGCTGCTTTGACCCAAGTGGCTGTGAGTACCAATGGTGTAAGAATCTTCTCTGAAGTCTATCTGAATGTTCATAATTCCAAAATTCTAAAACCTACTGGTCCCCAAAGGGACTTCACCGTGTGTATTTCAGCAATGGCTGGTAATTATGACAATGTCCTGCAGCTCGTCCAGTCCATTGAGATGTACCGCCTACTGGGGGCTGAGAAGGTCTTCATATACAAAACTAACTGCTCTTCTGAGGTGCAGAAGGCGCTGGATTACTACACCGCAGATGGGTTCTTGGTAGTCTTCAACTGGACTGTGGATTCCTATGTTAAAGCATCTGAAATATTTAATCATGGCCAGAACACGGCCCTCCATGATTGTCTCTACAGAAACATGTACACCAGCAGGTACCTGGTTATAAATGATATTGGGGAAATAATTCTTCCGTATAGACATGACTCTTGGAAGGATCTGCTCGACTCCCTCAGGAGTGAGAACCCCAGGCTCGGAATTTTTATGTTCTCAAGTTCCATCTTTCACCCCATCACTGATCCAAAGATCTCCGGTGAATTGGAACGTGAAAATACCACTGGAGTGAATGAGGTAGGATGGTCAAAGTCTAAGAAGATCATTTTAGACCCACGCCTGGTGCGAGACGTGCTTATTTCAGAATTAATGGGACGGGTAGAGGAAGTGAAGGAGGTTAGTAAAGATGATGCTGTGCTATTTCACCTTGAGGATCCCAGAGTCGGTCCAACAGGAAAATTTGAACCGAGAATACTACAATTTGAATCAAAACTGGAAGAGAATGTGAATGCAATGCTGAGAGAAACATTAAGATGAGCTTCTTGTAATGATGCATTTAAGACAATGACATGAGAAACACAGACCCAACTTCCGTCTTTCATCAGACATATGCTTGTACTGCACCGTTTACTGAGGAAACATCACAAGGCACTTTATATTCAAGACAAGATCATGAAAAGACCATACACAAGTAAACGAGGGGCTGGTGCATTGGAGCCAAACCTCCAGACTGCACAAATGGCCAATTGGACTCATTAGAACTTGTATTGACCTCCATGGAACTGGGGAAGTGTGTGTGCAGCAAAGAAGATGCTCTTGTCTTATTTAACAAACATGAAAGCCATTCAGCTCCAAGTGCCAACTTTCAAGAAAACAGACCACTGACCACGTCTGACCACTGAAAATCAGGCCCAAGAACCGTATCAGGTCAGAAACGGCCCAGTGGAATTCAAACATCAAAAAAATGAAAAATTCAGAAATAAAGGACAGGATGGTTAGCCTGGAAATAAATCTTAAAAATGCAAACAATCGGCTGAACTCAAGGATAAGATGATCAGCCGAAACTACAAACAGTCAATTCCTCGTTAAAGTGCTGCATAAGAAACTGAACTTTAAAAACGTTTCAAATTTGAAGTTGGACTTATTATTTTTTAACAGTTTTTATTACTCAGGTATTCCACTTTGAGCTGCTTGGGTAACTGAATGTTTGAAATAAATAAGTGACTATTTAATCATAATAATGTGTTTAAATAATATTTGTGAACCTTATGACAAATGGAAGGAAAATAGAATAAGAAATGAGGAAATATTGTTAATGCAAAGAAAATAATACTTTAATCCTATGTGATATGGATCGAGAGATTAGTTAGAGAAGTATTACACCATCCTAGCAGGGAAAGTCGTGGTGTGCTGCCTAGAAACTGACTGGTGAATGTTTACTAAGGTAACCGTTAAACAAAACCAAAGTGAAATAAAAATAAATCTTAATAAGCTATCGAAGTCGAAGAAACAGTAGATGGTCAAGCTGAATGAAACACGTTGCTTGGTTCTGAGCTCTTCACTTGTGATGATCAATTTTTTTCCCCTTGTCCTGTCACACAGTCCTCCCAGAATAATGCTTCCCCAGTTCTGTTCACCTCTTTCGTAAGTCGTTTTGTATGAAAGTATCCTGCTAAGCAAATAAATGTTAATGAAATGTGATGGGGCATGGGCCCCCCCTTGTAGGTGTTATAAATAAGAGATGTTAATGTGGTCTGAACTGACAATACACAGCACCACAGCACATACATTCACTACTGGTACTCACAAGGCAAGAAGGGGGAAATGTCAGTACAGAGGAGCAGGACGCACACCGGCCCACTTCAGGCACTGACTTTACTGGACCTCCCATCCAAATAGGGCTTTATAAAGTAGGAGTCTCCAGACAACATTTGAGCAGATATTCTAAAAAAAAAAAAAAAAACCCAACCAATAAGACTTGAAAGAAATATTAATCATCTTGAGGATGAGAAGGAAGGTGTAGATCTCTGGCATGGCTGCTGTATTACTGTAAGAATATTATTTTCTTTAGTACTGTAAAAACAACAAAAGAGGAAGAGAAAACAGGAATGGACACCCTGATTAATATCCTGTCAGAAAAGTACAGAAAAGTTGAGATAATAGACATGTAAAATTGCTCTCTTTGGTCCTCAGAGCTGGTTACCCAAACGTAGAATACTTTAGAGTTCCTTCCCTGGTTTATGTGGAAATTGACTTTTTATTGTCTTTTTCATCCGTTGTTCAATTTTTGATAATTTGTTATGAATATTTCTGTCAATGTTGTTCTGTGCATTTATTATTTAGACATATTTATTAAATTATTTTTTTTTATTATGTTTACAATTACTTATGTAATGTTTCTTTAAATGTCATTGTGTGATGCAGCAACACTGTCACATAGTGTCTTAGTTTGGTTACCGGTATGTCGTGAAGTCTGTCATCTCGGCATTTCTGTATGTGATATTTGTTGTCTGTTGGAAAAGAAGGCAGGCAATGGCGTACAGGTAGGATCAGATAGATAGATAGATAGATAGATAGATAGATAGATAGATAGATAGATAGATAGATAGATAGATAGATAGATAGATAGATAGATAGATAGATAGATAGATAGATAGATAGATAGATAGATAGATAGATAGATAGATAGATAGATAGATAGGACAGACACAGACAGAGACGGACAGAGTCTTTTGAAGTTTTCCTTACAATGAGGATCGTAATCAAATCAAATGGGTCAGAGTTCAGAGAAGTGTGTGGACCAATCAGAGGACATATGTATCAGCTAGATACACGTCTTGTCTTGGAGACATTCACAACCCAGCTGGGTTGCTAGACTGAGTATGGTCACCTTAAAGATGGAAAGTGTGATTTCCAAGAGTCTGTAAGTAACTACAGCTAGAGGAGCGCTGCGGTCTGATCGGACTGTATTTTCTCAGACGGGTGACGCTGCTTTGATTTTCTTTTATATTGATGATGGAACAGTGAAGCTACACCGAACCCAGGACGTAGGAGTGAGCCAACAGTTGTTATCACTTTCCTGCAATCCTCCTCTATAACATATAAAGCATTAAATGGCCAAGTTCCGGCTTACTTGTCTGAACATACCACGACTTACAAACCAGAGCGCACATTAAGATCTCAAGATGCCGGTCTGCTTATGATTCCAAGAATTAATAAAATAACAGTGGGAGGTCAAGCTTTAAGTTACAGGATTCCCCTAAACTGTGGAGTGGTCTGCCTGCTACTATAAGAGATGCCCCTTCGGTCTCAGCTTTTAAATCCCGGCTGAAGACTCATAACTTCATTTTAGCACACTGTGGCACCTGGATGGGGCTCATGCCTGGCTGGGATGCCCAGGAGGGCCGGAGGAGGGCTACTGCCCTGGTTGCTTTGGGTGCCACGGGTACAGAGCTGGGAAGCTCAACCCTGTAGGGGCCCGTGGCCACCGCCAGGGGGTGCCCCAATGCCTTTGGGGCCCTGGACCTCAGCACTTCCGCCACACCCGGAGGTGCTGGGGGGAAGAGGAGCAGGAACACCCAGAGTCCTTCCGGTTGCGCAGTCAGCACTTCCGCCACACAAGGGAGTGTCGACGGAAGAGTGTCGGGAAGCATCTGGAGCCCATCCGGGGGTGTATAAAAGGGGCCGCCTCCCTCCATTCAATGGCAAGAGTCGGGTGGAAGTGGACGAAGCTCGTGGAGAGGAGTGGAGGCAGACCAGAGACTGTGAAGGCATTGTGTTGTGTGGCCAGGACTGAAGGGGTGATTGGTGCTGCGGCACTGTGTTTGTGCTCACCATATTAGTGTAAATATTGTAAATGAACGTGTGTGTGGTGAAACCATCATGTCTACCTGTCTGTGTCCGGACTGTTCCCCACAACACCCTGACTAGAGCTGCTGATTAACTGTACAGACTGCATCTTTGTTGTTAGTCATTAGCACTAAAACTTAAGTAATATTATAGTATGAATTTGTTACTAACCCTCAGCAATTCTGTTTCTCTTCTCGGTGCTCAAATGGTGCCACGGCCCACCTGCCAAGTTGTTTTGCCTGCATAAGGTAAAGTCATCCCTGATGGAGGATCACAGGAATTGTGGGGTAGAGGAGTCCTTTCATCGGATTGACTGGCCCAGTGTTGTTTCAGCTGTGGAATGGCCAAACGGGGGAGGTAGCTTGATGGCTGAGGTCTCCATCTCTCCTGTCCACTCTCAACATTTTCTTAAACATCTATCTGCCACAGCCAGGTGTTATTTGGGTGTCTCCTTGGTCTGGTCCAACTGCTTGGGTCCCCAACAATTAGAATCCTGTGAGCAGGATCACCCTCAGGGAATCGCGCAACATGGCCATAGTGCCATAACTGATACTGCCTCACAACGCAGGTAATGTGCCTCATTCGGGACTCCATGAGCAACACAAACACAGTCAAACCAGTGGTACCCAAGGATTCAATGAAGAGACACATATGAAGGAGTCCAGCCTTTGTCTCAGGTCAGAGGATAGCGTCCATGTCTCACAACCGTTAAGTAAGACAGGAAGCACCAGGACTCTAAAGACTTGGACCTTCGTCCTTTTGCAGAGACAACGGGAGCGCCACACACCCCTTTCCAGCAACCTCATGACACCCCATCCTCTGCCAATCTGTCTACTGACTTCATAGGAAGAGTCACCAAAGACATGAATGTCACTGCCGAGGTAAGCAAACCTCTCGAGGAGGTCAAAACTCTCTCCGCAGACAGACACACTGCTGATGGCCATGCCCAAGAGGTCATTAAAGGCCTGGCTCTTGGTTTTTATCCAAGACACTCAGAAACTCAGACACGCAGACCCCTCACTCAGTCTCTTGAGAGCCCCCATCAGAGCCTCCATTGAAGATCACAGCATCGTCAGCCAAGTCAAGATCAGTGAATCTTTCTTCACCAACAGATGCCCCACAGACAATGAACCCCACAACCCTGCCCAACACCCAGTCCATGCAAGCATTGAACAGAGCAGGAGCAGAACACACCCGTGACAGACCCCAGAATCAACTGGGAAAAGGCAAAGGTTTAATCAATCAAGACTGAAATATATCTACACTTGTGAAGGTTTCAACGAGGCCTACAATACCCACACTGTAGCCAGACAAGGCTCGCCACAGGACTGCAACATAATATTTTTACTTTTAAAAATTGTCGCATTAGGCTGTACGTCCGATGCCCCTACCGTTCTTAGGTTAAGTGAATAATTATTGTGGGATTGGAGCAGGTGAGTTACAAATATTAGCTTACAGGTGAAGCTGGTAGGGGTAATGAGGATGGAAGCACTTTTACATGCAGCGGCAGGTGCAGGCAGGGCCATCTTAACAGTATTAAGGGCCCCCGAGCAAAGCAGTGCACTGATACCCCAACCTACACAACCACTCAGCAAGTCACAAGATGCATAGATTAGCATGAGGCCCCTATGCTGCCCAGTGTGCCCATGCATTAAGACAGCCCTGGGTGCAGAATTAGGAAAAAAAGTAAAAAAGGGAGAAGAAAAGGACAATGATGGTTGTTTGGTTTAGAGAGAAGAATGGAAAGAATTGAAGTGGGCACTCTGTGGTGTGGAAGGACCATGGTCCAAAGAAAAGGAAAGAGAAGGAGTTTTCTTATTTCGTAAGGAACTTTAATTTGTTGAACGAATAAGATCCAGTCAGGGCGATATGTCAGAGAGGTCATGAGGAGGGATGAGTCGAGCCCTTCTGGAAATGCAACAGGCTGACGTGAGGTTGCTCTGACCACTGAGGATCGGTTTTGGTGGAAGTGACGACTGCTGTGAATGCGCTTTGTCAGCAGCATGTCACAAAGTGAGGAGGTGTGTACTCTACTGGGAATACCTTGGGGGTCCATGTGAATGTCAGAGTGGAAGGAGACGCTGTGCCCACTAGAGCATTGAAAAGTCAATATCTTGAGCTAACCTCAGAATTCGTTGTGCGACTGCCATTAGCAGGTCCAATATCAATGAGGATAAGTTGTTCCACGACCTGTGGCAGCCATACATGCCTAAGTCTTAGCACCACCACCACCACTTTTAACAGATGAGGTGGCCTGCATTGGATCTTGGCCAGTTTCTTCTCATCTCCACACCGGTTCATCTTTGTCTTGTCTGTCTACAAGACCTTTTTCCAGAGTTCTGCTGGCTCTTTTGAGTCCTTTTTTCCCCTCAAGCTGTAATGTAGCCATCCTGTTTTTGTGGTCTGCATCTTGCAGTGTGTCCTCTGTGTTTCTGTTCATAAAGTCTCCAGCAGATAGTCTTCTCTGACATACACACACATTGGCCCCCTGAATACTGTTTCTGATCTGTCACACAGGCTTTTGGAGCTTTTTCTTGACCATAATGAGGATTCTTCGGTCATTGGCAGTGGAGGTCTTTCTTGGCCTAGCAGTTCCTCTGTGACTACTGAGCCCACCAGTGTGTTTTTTCTTCTTCATGTTATTCCAGACAGTTGATTTTGGTCATCCTAAGGTGCTACTGATGTCTCCAATGGTTTGTTTGATTCTTGTTTTTCAGTCTCATGATGGCTTCTTTGACTTTCATTGGCACAGCTCTTGTCCTCATGTTGAACGATGGCAACTATAGACTCTAAAGGGAAAAGGCAAGCCGAGGTGTCTTATGAAGCCATGAAACAAACCTGAGGAATCACAAACCAAATCCCCCAAACATTATGGTGTCCTGAAATGGGGGTGGGGGGACCGTGTTGAAAAAGTGTGGTGTGACCAAAACGAGTGCTTTAAATGAAAGTCTGCGTTGTGCACTTTAATCCCCTCCAAAGTGTTTGATTTGTAATTTTAAAGTGTGGAAAAAAGGAGGAAGTCAAGGAAGGATGTGTCTGGGCGCTGTATGAGAAACAGAGTAGCTACTACTGAAACAATAAGTCAAGATGAGGAAGAGTCTGTAGACGAGGAAGAAGTCCTCCATCTAAGAAGAGAAGGATGGCGGGTTGCACGAAACAGAAACGACCGGAAGGAAATATTTGGTAGTAATTCACACAGTTGGGTTTATAAAGGCAGGATATCTCAGGGACTTCCATCAAGTTTTACAGGTGATTTAAAGCCGAGAGCGTTTGTAAGCGTCAGTTGGAGCCCAGATATATGTGTTTGTGGACGTAATTTCGGTCAGTGCAGTGATTTATCTATATATATAATTCACTAAGACCATGGCAAGCAACACGCATAATTGCTAAGGAAGGAAGAGAAGGTAACAAAGGTAAAGAAAGTGATCACAATCGAAACGAAGAAGGAAATTGTGCGGAAATATGAGAGTGGCGTTCGTGTGACCGATCTCGCTAATATGTACAGCATGTCGAAATCCACCATCTCGACAATTTTACAAAGAAAACATTTGCATAAGGAGGCTCCTTCCAAACAATAACCACCTTCTGTTTTATTCTCCTCCTCCTCCCTTCCTGCAGCCCAAAGATGTCAAATTCAATGGTGAGTACAATATGAAATTGTTGTTTCTGGTAGGCTAGGCACTTTTTATAACTTTTTATAACTTTTTGGTTAGTACATTAGAAAAATTATTGGTGTTTTGGTAAATTATACACATTATACAACCCTTTTTTCTTATGAAAAGGTTAAGTAAGTGTTGCAGTGGGAGGTTCGGAACGCATTATGAGTATTTCCATTATTTCTTATGGGAAAAATAGTCTTGACTTACAACCAACTTGAGTTACAACCAGCCCTCGTGAACGAATTGAGTTCGCAAGTCAAGGGTCCACTATACTTCTAAATCTCTCTTTGGGATTAATAAAATTTATCTAATCTAATTCAATCTAAATTCAATGGGCTGACCTTCAGCCATTTCAAAAGCTAAATTCATTTTACTGGAATAAATTAATTAATTGATCAGTTAATTAATTAATTAATTAATTAATTAATTAATTAATTAATTTTATTAAACATATTAAAAGTGCCTAGAGGATGGGAAAGACACTATATAAACAAAATGTATTCTTATTATTATCTCTCTATTATAAAAAAAAATCCTGGAAAGGAAAAGCAGGGCGACGAGACGTGATCTTCTCGGAAGTTCTCAGAAGACATTTAAAAGACCCGCGAGACAATAAAGACTGGCCGCGGTGCGTCTCCCAGAGACCGTAAACATGAAACTTGGTGCCAAGAGATTGTCCCAGGGCCGTCTCGCGGACGTGGAACATGAGATTCTTGCAAGACACGCCCTTCTTATCAAATAAGAGCCCGGCCAGCAAAACACTCAGTTCATGTAAAGGCACATAGCACACACAGATCCTGTGCTCTCAGCAAAGAAGAAACAGCAGCATGGAGAAAAGAGACCCAGAAGCGTTGGAGAGAAATAAAGGCAGATAAGAGATTATGAAAGCAGTGGAATTCGAAAGGCTCAAATAAATGATGGCGCGCTACACATGCAGACAAAGGTACAGAATATGAAAGCAGTAAAATTCAAAAGTATTGTAGCATCCCAGCCAAGTTGAAGCCTTTTTTGTTTTAAGTGACTGTTATGTCCGATTGAGGAAGGGCGGAGTACAGCACGGAATACTAATTGCGGGGTATTGATTGATGCGGTAAAGGGGTGCGAGACCAGGGGGAAGAGGGTTTGGAGAGGGTGCTAGAAAGTTGTGTTTGGGGTTATGAAGTCGGTGATTGTTCAAGTAGAACTTTTGTGACACTTTATTACGTCAGTCGCTACAGTATCAAAAAAAAAAGAAAGTAAAGATTGCATTAGCGCAAACAAAAGATAATTAATCATCAGAGCCAGGTGTAATTGAAAAAATAGCAGGACAAACCGAGGTCAGAAATAAAAGGCAAAGAGTGGAAAACAAAGTCTTTTCACCTTCGCATCATTCAATGCACAAAACGTGGATTTACACAATAAAGGACCATACGCTATGAGAATCTGTGGTCCTGCACCAGTTAAAGCAATGATTCCAAAGAAAAAAAATGCTTTTAAAATTGTATATCCAATTAACCAAACACAGGGGTTGGCAAACGAAGCGAGCAGGGGGCGGAGTCCCCTAGTTATTATTATTATTATTTTTCTTTTTTTTATTATTTATTTATTTTTTTATTATTACAACGAGCTGGGAAAGATATGCAGCAGGTTAGGGTGATAAAGGATAAAGATGGAAACATACACATAAGTAAGGAGGGTGTGTTGAGCAGTTAGAAAGAGTATTTTGAGATGCTGATGAATGAAGAGAATGAGAAAGAGAGAGAGAGAGAAGGTTGGATGATGTGAATCAGGAAGTGCAACGGATTAGCAAGGAGGATTAAGGATAGCTATGAAGAGGATGAAGAACGGAAAGGCCGTTGGACCAGATGACATGCCTGTGTAAGCATGGAGGTGTTTAGGAGAGATGTCAGTAGAGTTTTTAAGTAGATTGTTCAATGGAATCTTGGAAATTTGAGAGGATGCCCGAGAAGTGTACTGGGACTGAGTTTTAAGAATAAGGAGGCTGTGCAGAGCTGTAATAACTACAAGGGGATAAAACTAATGAGCCACAGCATGAAGTTATAGGAAAGAGTAGTGGAAACTAGGTTAGTAAGGGAGGTGCTGATTAGTGAGCAACAGGATGGTTTCATGCCAAGAAAGAGCACCACAAATGTGATGTTTGCTCTGAGGATGTTGATGGAGAAGTATAGAGAAGGCCAGAAGGAGTTGCATTGGACCTGGAGAAAGCAAATGACAGGGTGACTCAGAAGGAGTTGTGGTATTGTATGAAGAAGTTGGGAGTGGCACAGGATATGTACGAGGAAGTGTGAAAGTGGTGAGGTCTGAAGTAGGAGAGAAGGATGTATTCGACATGGAGGTGGGATTACTTCAGGTATCGGCTCTGAGCCCTTTCTTATTTGCAATGGTGATGGACAGGTTGACAGATGAGATTAGACAGGAGTCTCTGTCGACTATGATGTTTGCTGATGACACTGTGACCTGTAGTGATAGTAGGGAGTAGGAGAGGAATGAAGGTCAGTAGGAACGAGACGATATTACATGTGAATAAATGAGAGGGAGGTCAGTGGAATGGTGAGGATTCAGAGAGTAGAGTTAGCAAAGATGGATGACTTTAAATAATTGGGATCAACAGTGCAGAGTAACAGGGATTGTGGAAAAGAGGTAGAAAAGAGAGTAAAGGCAGGGTAGAGTGGATGGAGCAGAGTGTCAGGAGTGATTTGTGACAGAAGGGTATCAGAAAGAGTGAAAAGGAAGGCCTACAGGGTGGTAGTGAGACCAGCTACTGTACTCTCCTGTATTTCCTCATTCCACCACCAGGTTTCCTTTTCCTCCTTCCTCTGTCCAGATGTCACGCCAAGCACCCTTCTTGCTGTTACCCTTATTACATCTGCTGTAGTTTCCCAGCTGTCTGGTGACTCTTCACTGCCTCCCTAAGCTCAACCTTACAGTCTTCCTTTTCAACTTCCACCATTTGATCCTTGGCTCTGCCCTCACTCTCTTCCTCTTCTTGATCTCCAACATCATCCTATAGACCACCATCCTATGCTGCTTAACCCCTTAACCGCCCTCTGCCGGATATATCCGGCACCGTTGTTTTATTGCTAACGCCATACTGCCGGAATTATCCGGCACATTTGCCTGTGGTAATATGAATGCCTGGCAAGTAGTATAACTGACGGTTTGGCGTGGGTATTATTACTACGTTGTATTTCGACAAGTCTGTGGTTGTTTTGGCCGGTCATGTGACGTGATTCGCATGTAACAGCTGTGAATATGGCGAAACGTAAACTGACTTCAAGTGAGGCTTTGCAGGCGATTTTTGGACATTTCTGATCATGATTGTAGCAGTTCTGAAGAAGATTTTAGCGGCAATGATGAGCAGCAACGTGCGCTGCATGATACTGTGAATGAAGACGCATCGGATGACGGCGATGAGTGGGTGTATCCCCAGCATCTCAAGTGGACTGCTGCCCGAGGTGAACTACCTTTTCTGCATCCGTTTGAGGCAACGTGTGGCTTTATTGTTGATGTAAACAATTACACCTGCTGAGCAGTTTTATGAGCTGTTTGTGTCACCTGATTTGATCAGACATTTTGTTCATCAGACAAATCTGTATGCAGCACAGTTTATTGAGAAAAATCCCAATTTACCTCCACATTCCCGTGTTCGTGCTTGGTTTGACACTGATGAAAACGAAATGAAAAAATTCATTGGGATTTTGATGTTGATGGGAATAATCAGAAAACCAGATATTGAGATGTACTGGTCTACAGATCCTATGTATGCAACACCTATTTTTGCAACTGTCATGACACGTAACCGATTCTCTTTGCTGCTGAAATTCTTTCATTTGAATGACAACAGAAATGAGCCAGATAAGAAAGATCCAAACCGCGACCGCTTGTTCAAGCTACGTCCTTTGATTGATCATTTATTTGAAGCATTTCAGTTGCCCTACATGCCAGGACCGTCAGTTGCAGTTGATGAAAATTTATTGTTGTGGAAGGGCCGCTTACAGTTTCGACAGTATCTACCATTGAAAATGGGCATGGTTTGGTATCAAGATGTTTTGCTTAGCTGAGAATTCAGGTTACATTTATAGATTTCGTGTATACACTGGCAAAGAGGATCCTATGAGTAGTATTTCAGCAGTGTTGCCAGATGAATGTAAGGACTTTGGACTTTCAGAAAAACGCTGTCGTGTCTGTTCAAAGAAGGGTCAGCGTAGAGAACGTCAAGACCTTCTGCTCAAAGTGTCCCAGCAATCCAGGACTTTGTGCAGTTCCCTGCTTTGGCCTGTGGCACAGCAAACTCAAATACTGGGAATGAAACTATGATTGACTGAACTACTTTTGACTTTTGAATTACTTTTGACTGTTCCGTTTTGTAGTAGACAATAAATCCAGAAGCCTGAGAAAAGGTACATTTTGTGTTTTATTATGTGTTTGCCCATTTCTAGAACTTGCACAACATTTAGTGGTCAATACTGCTTGAATAAATGTAAAAAATGTAAAAAAAATGTAAAAAAGTAAAAAAACGAAAAATTGTTCAGATTTCGCCTGGCGTGGGAAATATTTAGGGAGTTGGCGGTTAAAGGGTTAACCACACCACTTTGCCACCACTTTGAAGTCTTCAATCTCCTTCAGATCAACTCTTCTGCAGAGGATGTAATCTACCTGTGTGCATCTTCCTCCACTCTTGTACGTAATCCTATGTTTCTCCCTCTTCTTAAAACACGTATTCACCACAGCCATGTCCATCCTTTTGGCAAAATCCGCTATCCTCTGACCTTCTTCATACCTCTCCTTGACACCATCACCTCCTCGTCTCCTCTGTTTCCTTCACCAACATGCCCATTGAAATCAGCTCCAATCACCACTTTCTGTCCCTTGGGTACACTGTTCATCACTTCATCCAACTCACTCCAAAAATCTTCTTTCTCACCCTTTGCACACCCAACTTGCAGTGCATACACACTAATCATTCATCATCACAACTCCAATTTCCAGCTTCATCATCATCACTCTGTCTGACACTCTTTTCACCTCCCAAACACTCTTGAGATGCTGTTCCTTCAGAATAACTCCTACCCCATTTCTCCTTCCATGCACACCATGATAGAACAATTTGAATCCACCTCCAATCCACCTGGCCTTACTCCCCTTCCATTTAGTCTCTTCACACACAATATATCAACCTTTCTTCTCTCCATCATATCTGCTAACTCTCTCCTCTTACCAGTCATACTGCCAACATTCAAAGTTCCTACCCTCAGTTCCACTCTCTTTACTTTCCTCCTCTCCTTCTGCCTCCTGACACGTCTCCCCCCTCTTCTTCTCCTTCTTTGGACAACAGTAGCCCAATTTCCGACAGCACCATGTTGGCTAACAGTACTGATGGAGGTCATTGTTAACCTGGGGCTCAACCAATCCGGTATGGAAATTTGTATTATTGTCCGCATATTGATTTGGCAAAATTTACACCGGATGGCCTTCTTGATGTAACCCTCCCCATTTATCCAGGCTTGGGACTGGCATGAAGAAACACACTGGTTTGTGCATTCCCTGTTGCTGGGTTAGCATCCAAGCATGAAATCAAGGTGTGTAAATGCCCTGTCAGAAATGCTGATCTCAGCTGCAGTATTTAATTAGCAGAAAGAAACCAACAAAGTGATGAAAATGTCATGACCTTGACTGAATAAACAATCAACATGGAACCACAACTCTAAATCCTGGCAAGAAAAACACAAACAGACATTCTGGTCTCCATAGAGGAAGATCTGCATGAAAGTTAAACATCTGAGGCTTTAATGTTTCTGAGTAACCATTCAAAACATGACATGCTCAGTGTTACACATCGTGGCTTTGAGCAGACGTTGATGCAAATCACAAACATTTCCAGTCATTTTCTTCCTTTTCCGTTTGTGTAAAATGCAGTTTCCTTCACAAAAATTGGAAATGCCATACATATTGGCAAAGCAGCCACAAAAGCATACCTAACTTTGAAACAGAGTCTGCTCACACACACAGACACACACACACACACACACACAGACACACACACAGGCCATTTTCCCGAGAGGGAAGTAAATAACCGCCATCAAAGACGAACCCCATAGAGTTGCTGGTAAGACCATCAAGCTTAAACAACTGAAGCATTATTGAGCATTAATAACTGAGAATAGACCTGCTGATGGAACAAGCTGTCCGTCTTCATCCCTTCTGCGAAGACCCTCCCTTTCTAAGACTCTCTTCATCAGTGGATGCTTATGAATATCCTTATTAATACAGCTTTGATCTGAGGTTCTGTAATAGAATAAGACAACAATAGGACTTCTGCCTGGTGCTGTAGTTCATTTAGCTGATGGTGTTTATGAATGACCCACAAGTCTGAATATCAAATATGGAATAAAGATACCAGTCTGTCCTCTTATCTATTTTTAAGATAACGAGAGGTCATAAACAGAACACTGTACAGATGCCAAGGCCAAATATGTGGAGTTTCTGGTTTAAACTGGTTAACCTACCATTTCAAGAGTGATCATGAGGAGATTTCCGTTTCAGTTTTTGGTCATAACCGTCATTAACCTTTGCTTTCTTTTGTCAATTATTTACCAGATAACACAGGGTTCAGTGCAGGGAGTGGAATATTTGGGATTACTCACAGAAAAGACTAGAACAAGTCGCTATGCTAAACACTTAAAGTTATTGCTCTTGGACTATTTCGCTATCATTGATATTGCAAAACAGACTGCGATGCTTACTTGAGAGTATAACACACTTAAAAAAAAGTCCAGGGGTACATGCAACACTTCATCAGAGAAACCTGTGTAAACTTTGTGTGATGAACTCTTTCACGTGTTCATTTCTTTCAGTAATATTCCTCCACACCATGCTGCTCCTCATTTATCGGATGTGCCAATGATCTTCACATGCGGTCACCAGCATGTTGTTGCTTTTCTGGCGTGAATGTTGTTCCATCTGTTTCTCAGACTTGTAGTCCATGGTTGATCAGCTGTTCAGCGATAGAATCACATTGCCATGAACAAGTGTTAACCAGGACTAACCTATCCATGACTGTGTGAGCCGACTGAAATCCAATGATCTGGAATCCGTGCGTTAAAGCAAGTCAGGATTCGTTCTGAGATCCAGGATTATCTAATGTTGCTTTCTGCAACAGACCTCTGGTTATTTAACTGTCTTTCTCAATGATGCCCCCTGAATGCTTGTATACAAATACACCTTTTACTGACATGGGACAGGCTTTGTAATTCAGTGCATCAAAGTGCCTTTTTGCCTAAGGGTTCTACCAGGGCTGTGGAGTCAGTAGATTAATGTTTCCATGTTGATTGAAGGAAGGCAACATACACATCGTCATTTAACCACAGAACTACTGGCTAGGAAGTTGACTCTCTACCGTATTGGCCAGTTTAAACAAAAGACAAGAACCCCTGAACACACATCAGGCCATAGCACACACCTCCACCTACATCATTACACTTGTTTACACTCAAATGAACTTGTTAAAACACATTATATCTGAAATCAAATGAAAACACTATTTGTAATGTACCATAATCCAGATTACAATAAGTGAATGTCAGGTTATATAATAGTCAGGGCTGTAACGATTAGTTGACATAATCGACGACGTCGACTAGTCATAAGCAGAACCTTCAATAGAGGCTCCAGTCACAAAGAACCACATTGTTTTTTGTAACTGCAATGCACTACATGAACGTCTGGGGGCAGTATCATTTATTATTGTTTGTCAAGACTGCACACAGTCCTACCAATGAAGAACAACGTCTGAGGAGAAGAAGAACGTAGAGGAAAATAAACGTGGTTGCAATGGCGAGTCGGATAGAGAAGGGGGAAGGAGATGGAAAAAAATTGAGACAGAAACTTTCTAAAGTGTGGGAGCACTTCACCAAAAAAAAAAAAAAAGTCAAATGCAGATCATGCAAAGCGGAGCTTTCTTTTCAGGGCAGCACCACCGCCATGCATGAGCATCTGAAATGCAAGCATCCTGGAGCTGTGATGCCACCGTCTCTTGAGAGGTAAGTTTTAGCGAGTAAAGTTAGTGTCACGTGTTAACGTTGATGTTTGTACTATAATGTGTATGTCAAGGTTTCGACAATGATAGTTAACCCTTAAACCACCACATACTTGGGGGTTAATGCATCCCTGGACGCCAAATACTTTTTAAGTAAACATCACAATTCACAAAGAAAATGTGAAATTTTAATGGAACACATATTTTTTTTCATGCAACGAGCATTACAATTACTGCAACACTGATCATTTTACACACTGCAAATTTATTAGCAAGAAGATGAAAATGACAATGGGTCATTTATGATTTGAAGCCTAAAACAGATCATTTTCAGTCTGTCACATTTTACTCTTAAGTGTTTTATTAAACCAAATAGTGCACAACGAATCCACACAGGTGCATATGGGAAGAAGTTAGATGGAGAACTGCTGGCTCCGCTGTTATGGCCAGTCACGGATAGTTGACACAGACTGCTCAGCCAATCAGAGCGCAGCAAGCCTACTGTGCCTCAGAGACCCGAGTTCGATTCCCTGCTGGGGAGAAAGTGTCATTTTTTTATTTGTCTTTATAACCTCAAATGGACATAAAATTTATAAATTATTATGCACTGTCACTCAATCAGATCATTGTATTCTCATGTGGGATGCTCCTTTTAAAATATTTTTTAACAATAGAGATTGCAATTAACATGAACAAGTGTCCTTATAATTTATTTTTAAGATGCATAACACACAGACACTGCGGTGGGTTGGCACCCTGCCCAGGATTGGTTCCTGCCTTGTGCCTTGTGTTGGCTGGGATTGGCTCCAGCAGACCCCCATGACCCTGTGTTCGGATTCAGCGGGTTGGACAATGGATGGATAACACACAGACAGACAGACAAACAGACAGACAGACAGACAGAAAAGTCACTAGATATATACAGTAAATAAACAGGGAAGGCACTATATAATAGATATATAAAAAAACAGCTAAGGGGATAGATATATAGATAGACTGGAAAGAAAGGCACTATATGATAGGCAGACAGGGAAGCTGCTATATAATAATAAAATTACTGTTATTACTATATAGATAGACAAGGAGTTCACTGTATATAAGACAGACAGAGAAAGCACTACTAAATGAAAAATGGTACAGCCTTTTTATTAATCAACAGATGCTTTAGGAAGGCAAGCAGATAGTGAGAGTACATGTAGATGTGAAAAGCACTAGACAGATAGATATATATGGAAGGCACTATATAACAGATACAAAACTGTCATAAAAAACAGGGTATACAGTAAATAATAAACAGGCAAAGAAACCACTAGATAGGTAGATAGACAGACATGAAAGGCATTATATAAGACAGATAAACAGAAAAGGCGCTATATACTTGGCAGAAAGGGAAACCAAAAAGTAATAATACTATTATTACTACATAGACAGGGAATTCACTGTATAATAGGCAGAATGCGAAGGCACTATATAAGAAAACAGACAGAGAAAGCACTAGACAGATAGATATCAGCATTAGCAATATATTAGTTTTATGATATATATATCCATCCATCCATCCATTTTCCAACCCGCTGAATCTGTATATATATACAGTATATATACTATATACAGTATAAGTGTGTATCTGAGATTTATGTCAATAAAAAAAATGAAAAATGATTCAGTCTGTTTATTATTCAACACATGCTGCAGGGAAGCAAGAAGGCCGTTAGAGTACATATAGATCTGAAAGGCACTAGATAGACAGATAAATAGGAAAGTCACTGTATAATAGATGTGGGATGCTCTTTTTAAAAAAAATTAAATACTGAGGCCACAATTAACATGAACAAGTGTCCTTATAACTGTTCTTATTTTTAAGTTCTGTAAGACATACACTGTCAGACAGATTACTGAATAATGCACAGACAGAGAACTTACTAGACTAGACTGGGAAGGCACTGTATAGATAGATAGATAGATAGATAGATAGATAGATAGATAGATAGATAGATAGATAGATAGATAGATAGATAGATAGATAGATAGATAGATAGATAGATAGATAGATAGATGTGAAAGGCACTATATGACAGGTGCTGCAGAAAGGCAACAGGAAGAGGAGGAAGAAGAAGGATTAAGAAGCATGCAAGTTGCCATTTGGCGTGTCTGATTGCATTTCAGTGCTTTATCAAGAATGTTATCATTTCTCAGTTTCCCCAGAATGTTGTGCACACATGAGTCATACTTACCATAAATATGCAAGTGTTTCCTGGTCAAGTTTTCTTTTATAAAAATTGACATTGTGGAAGAAAATTATAAATACAGACATGCCTCCCCTGGAATGCCCCGATTTAAGCAATAAAACACAGGCAGGATATTCTTTATTTAAATCTCAGAAGAGGCAAAAAGCATCATATTAGTGTTTTTGCAAAGACAAATGTGTCCTTTGTGATATATTTGTACAATCCCTTGATTAGGTCACTATCGTTTAAAAGGAATTCATTACAAATTCAGAACACTTTTAACAAGATTAGTTACACCTAGTTGATAACAGGACATGGCAGATGCTGATACCTTAGATGACCACAATTTGATTGATAGTCCCATTTGCTTAGGATGTACATGACATTTTAAATGTATTATTTTTATTCTTATATTAGGAGATGTGTGAATTTCACCACGTACACACTGTTTCTCATGGTGAAAAGAAAACAATGACCTATATATATATATTATGATCCAGCTTGGTACAAAAACAGGAAACTTAGTGCTATAGAAGAATGGCTATGCCATAAATATAACATTTTTCTCTTAGATAGATAGATAGATAGATAGATAGATAGATAGATAGATAGATAGATAGATAGATAGATAGATAGATAGATAGATAGATAGATAGATAGATAGATAGATAGATAGATGTGAAAGGCTCAGATAAATGGATAGATAGGGAGGACACTAGACATATACATAACAGTATTAGCTATATAGTAGTTTCATTTTTTATTTATTTACAGTATATATATATATATATATACAGTGCGTCTGGAAAGTATTCCCAGCGCTTCACTTTCTCCACATTTTGTTATGTTACAGCCTTATTCCAAAATGGATTCAATTCACTTTTTTCCTCAGAAATCTACACACAACACCCCATAATGACAACGTGAAAAAAGTTTATTTGAGGTTTTTGCAAATTTATTAAAAGTAAAAAAATTGAGAAAGCACATGTTAGACCCACTAATTAGAAAATAATGAATTAATTAAACAATTAGAACACTCTCCAAAAAACAGAATGAAAATCAAGATGAAAATATTGTTAAAAAGAAAACAAAAATACATTATTCCAATATAACTGCTTGGCACATTTTAATATACCAAACTTAGTTTTCTAATTTCTACATTTTTCCCAAAACACAGAATTTGACAAATAACAGTTCACTTAATTAGCCCAGGACTCCAATTAAAAATAGAAGCTGGTTGGAACAAAAACCTGCAGCCACAGTGGGCCCCCAGGACTGACATTGAGAACCTCTGGTTTAGGGAGTTTTAGGCCGGCCGTAGTGACTTGAATTCGATTCCCCACTGGAGAGGATGTGTTTTTTTTTTCTTTGTAGCCTCAAACGGACATAAAATTTATAAATTGGTATGCACTGTAAATCGTTAAGCGGTTATTTTCTGTTGATTAATTCATGTTTTTTTTACTTAGAGTCAGAACAGGAGCTTATTTAGCTTATTCAGCTTGTAATCTGACTCTAAGTAACAGCGCAGTATAATCACACCCAATCTGACGCTGTTCATTTTCAAATAATATTGCATTACTTCGAGGATGTTTTCTGATTGGTATACTATTCGCGTCATAAAATGATTTCTTCAAAATGTCACATATATTTGTTTTGAGATAATGAATAGAGCTGCAAATTACAGGTGCTTGTTCAGTGTAATAGGAACCATAGCCACAGAGAGGTGTGTACACTGCAACACAAGTACACATGTCGTGATGTAGGAAGGTCGCTCCTTGGGTGAGCTATATCGCGTCTTTATGTGAAAACAGCAGTGTCCGATGGGGAGTGTCTGATGATTGCATATAACGCTGAAGTTACTGCTCTTTACTGTGCTTTCCTCTGCATGTCCTGGAGTACAAAAGAAACAGCATACAGCAACATGTGGGGACTGGCAACATTGGGGGGAAAAAAAACACATGGTCATATGTATCGTGATACACTGCAGAGCTATAGCGCGCCTTTATGTGAAAACAGCAGTGTCAGATGGGGTAGGGAAGGATCCTGAACATGACTGAAGGAAAAAGTGAATAAAAAAAAACAAAAACAAAGCTAACCTTTACAAATATCATAAATTACACTTGCTGTTACACACTGAAATCAATGTATCTTTTTATTCTAAAATAGTAAAAATAAGAGCAGTTCACTTCTCAAAAGGGAATCAAGCAGGATCGAGCTTGTGAGCTTTTGATTCCCAGTCAGCAACTGATACTGTTGAGCCACAGGAGTAAATTAATGTCAATGTCGCACACTAAGGTGGCTTTTTTTCTGCAGTTTATATTTTTGAATAAAAGCGCACCTGTTTCTGTTATATTTGTACCTTTTTGTGAAAGTGTTTCTTTGATATTTGGACTTGAGGCTTCATACATTATATAGTTTATGCCTACATTTTGTCATTTACTACTAGACTATGAAAAACATTTCTGTTTAAAAATGTGTTTACACAGATTACTGTAGACAACGGAAACACACATTAAATGGCGTGTGTTCCAAATAACGATCTATTTTTTCCACTCTAAAACTCCACTTCACTCCCCAGATAATCAATCAAGGTATGAGCTGGGAGAAGTTCGTGCATGTTCTAAGTCGCCTGTTTGCAGCTTGTCTTTAATCTGCACATTTAGAGGACAAATGACGCTGACGGAGAGGTGCGAACGGATTTAAGAAGCGGATTTAAGGTGGGACGGAATCTAACGAGTTTTTTCCGTAGGCTCTGGTAATTCTATGTGTTAATTATGATTCCTAACAGCAAACGACTTCTAGCCTAACAAACACACCCATAGAAAAAACAAAAACGAGTGACCGCATGGATAAAACAATGAATGAAGGCACCACAATGCTTCTCGAAACACCAGAACCAAGGAGTTACGGCCTGCAAAAAGAAACAAGCTTTAATACAAATATATTTATTTAATTAAATGAAAACTTTCCCAGGATTGCACCACCCTCTTTGATTTTTCATCCCTACAAAGATCGGAGGGAACAGAAAGTAATTGCCATTCTTGGATTTGCGATTCTTTAGAGAATCGGGGGTTTACTGGTTATTAATATAAGACACTGTGCTCCCTTTTAAACCCGGACCCAGGAATGTTACACTGTGTCTCCCTGGAAGTTGTTCTGGACCACAGAAAAACGTAGGGAGCCCCACCAACAGTACCCTCTATCGGTCACCCAGGGACCCTGACAAGGCTGCACTTCCAGACTCCAACTGCCAAGCATCCCCCTGCAGGTGTCCCGACTGGCTTACCAGGACCCACTGCCACCTAACATATGAGGGATGTAACACCTCTCAATCCTGCTGCTCTTATCAATCTGTCCATCAAAACCATTCTGGCTGGGTAACAAACTTATTTACTTGTCACATCAGCCAATTCACTTGTGTCGTCACACTGGCCTCCTGTCCGGGTAGTGAAAACATCTTCCTCCCCCAATTGGGATTGGCCCGTTCTCCTCCTATACTGTACATATCATTATACTGGTCATTTCATAGAGGAAAAAGGGAATAAACGTTTAACTGGTGACAGAAAAAGAGGGTAACAATATGTGCCAAGGAAGATGGCAGATGAAGGAAGTGATTGGTACTGTGCTGCGGGCAAAGGAACAATGGAGCTGGTCTTTCCAGTTAAATGATTACAGATAAAATAAGGAATTGTGTACTTTCTCAATTGAAATGAATTCTCCCTACGATGTTAGATTGGTGAGTCACCCCCACCAGAAATTCTAATAAATATTCTGTTAGTCAGGTTTAATTTGTACCTTGAGCTCAAAGTTCTGTGTATTCTTTCCCTAAGGCGGTTTCCACATTAAAGACACCCTTCCGTGGTTATACTGTATTCTTCTGTGTACTGTTTAGGGCTGCCAGCAGGTTCACCACCTAAAGCTCAAACATTTTTATATAAACTGTGGATGAAAGAGAATGGGAGAAGGTTTGGGGCTTCATACAGGGTGATTCTAATGGACGGGTCCCCGAGTTACGATGTATTACTGTCTTAATAATGAAGCAATCCAAACGAAATAAAGATCACAGTATTCCTGGATAAATGTACGAACAAGTGAGTCTTTTTGACTTATTTGTGAATGAACTGGAGATCAATGGAGGTTATTTCCAGCAAGATGGGGCAACCTGTCACACGTCAGCTCACAGCATAGCACAAATTAAATCATTTTTTGCACTGTTGGGTCATTTTGGAGCACCCTATCGATCTGTGTTTGCAAGAAGAAGGTAACCATTTCCAACCCCGAATGTGATTGGGTCATTTAAACATCTATCATGGTGTGCATTGTATTTATTTAGTTTTTATCTCTTTATTATTACGTGAGTAACACATCATAATTTGGGTCCCCGCCCATTAGAATCTCCCTATTGAAGTCCATTTTAGTGCCCAAGGTTGGCAAAAACAAAAGGGACAATTAGCCAACATTGCGTGTTCCCTGCGGAGATTGATTTTAAGCTTTGATTATGGATGTGCTGTTCTTCTTCAAAGCTGCTTCCACAATGAACACTGGCTTCCAGTGTGTTGACGGGGGGCCAGAAAGCGCAGAGTTAGCAGTGATGTGGTACAAGTGACATCCGTCATCTTTCTGGGTCTACTCTTCTGCTGTATGGACAGATGTCTGTACTAAAAGAAATGAAAGTCATCGTCTGTAAACCCTTATTAGGCCTACTTGAGCATTCGCTTGAGAACGAAGAAGTACCTGAGGACTGGAAAGTTGTAAATTGTGAGGGATGGCCGGCAGTTTATCCCAGCCAACTCCCCCAGTGTTTCCTTAAGAGGCATTAGCTCTCCGGAAATGTGTTCTTTTCAATTGAGGCGTTTTAATTAACCTGAATTTAAATAATTATAAATTAAAAAGGTATTATCCCTCCCAGCATGCAATATGACGGTTACAAGATTACATGAGAAGTATAAGGATAATTTAGCTCACTTTACTGACGGTTTTACGCGGTATTACAGACGGGAAGCTTATGACAGACAATCAGGCAGGTGGGGGTCTTGATCAACGCAGTCTGCCATCTTTCGTCGCCACGCTGAAAGGATTTTCCGGACGGAGGACATAATCTTCCGCCCGTTAGCTTCAAAGTGTGTTGGCCGTAGGTCCATCCTTATATACTGGTTGCTTCACTTGCAGGCTCTTTTTTCTGGATCCAGACAAGGACAGGAAAGGACTCAAACCCCACCTTCAAAAATACAGGAATAGCACAATGCCTACATGCAGTTCTCATTCTCCCAACAAGAAAAGAGGATTTTTGTGCTGACAAAAGACAGAACTATACTAGTCTGTCTTTAGGCTGACAATTCAATTCTCCAGTTGTCTTTGGCTCTCTAGTCCTGTGCTTGGCTCGGCAATTCTAAATGCTGATGCTGAGCCCCTGCGTACCATACTTGGTTTACCTGTATGAATGAGTCCATAATAGTGGGCACAGAGAACAGTGACATTAAACTTAATAACAAAACATATTATAACACCCAGGCCGCTAGATGGAGTCCTCCCTGCAGCATGGAGTGGCCCCAAATTCCCGCAGGGCATCATGGACAATGGAGTTCAGATTCACAGCCCTGCAGGATACCGTGGGGGCCGCCAGGGGACGCTGCAGGGAGGCACAAGTGTTTCTATTATAGCCCGGAAGTACTACCTCGTCACGGGGACGAAAGAACTGAAGTAGGTCCGGGCTGAAGAAAAAGAAGAGTTCATCTGACCCGGAAGAGAAGGACAGAAGCACCTCCAGGTCAAGGACTGTGGGAAACCCAGCAGGCTGAGCCGAGTTGGGAGGAAGGGTGACAGCTGCTGGGAGTGGAGGATTTGTTTATTGATTATTATATTGGATTATTGAGTATTGTGGAGTGGAGGGTGCTTTGTGCCCATTATCCATCCATCCATCCATTTTCCAACCCGCTGAATCCGAACACAGGGTCACGGGGGTCTGCTGGAGCCAATCCCAGCCAACACAGGGCACAAGGCAGAGAACCAATCCTGGGCAGGGTGCCAACCCACCGCAGGACACACACAAACACACCCACACACCAAGCACACACTAGGGCCAATTTAGAATCGCCAATCCACCTAACCTGCATGTCTTTGGACTGTGGGAGGAAACCGGAGTGCCCGGAGGAAACCCACGCAGACACGGGGAGAACATGCAAACTCCACGCAGGGCGGACCTGGGAAGCGAACCCAGGTCCCCAGATCTCCCAACTGCGAAGCAGCAGCGCTACCCACTGCGCCACCGTGCCGCCGTGCCCATTATTATTATAATAAATAAATTCTTGGACATTTATCTGCTGTCTGGCTTGTGGTCTAAGGGTTCAAGGGGTCGAGAGCACCCCAGTCTGTCACAAAATGTAACTTCAGTCTTCAAGATGGGAGACCAAATGGATCAGATAATTACAGGCCAATATTTGTTACTTCTGTAGCATACAAAATTATAGAAAATATAAATAGCATTACATTAGAAAAGTACTTCTATGCAAATAGCATATTAAATGACAACCACGATGGGTTTACAGTGCATCCGGAAAGTATTCCCAGCGCATCACTTTTTCCACATTTTGTTATGTTACAGCCTTATTCCAAAATGGATTAAATTCATTTTTTTCTTTAGAATTCTACACACAACACCCCATAATGACAACGTGAAAAAAAGTTTACTTGAGGTTTTTGCAAATTTATTAAAAATAAAAAAACTGAGAAATCACATGTACATAAGTATTCACAGCCTTTGCCATGAAGCTCCAAATTGAGCTCAGGTCCATCCTGTTTCCCCTGATCATCCTTGAGATGTTTCTGCAGCTTCATTGGAGTCCACCTGTGGTAAATTCAGTTGACTGGACCTGATTTGGAAAGGCACACACCTGTCTATAGAAGGTCCTACAGTTGACAGTTCATGTCAGAGCACAAACCAAGCATGAAGTCAAAGGAATTGTCTGTAGACCTCCGAGACAGGATTGTCTCAAGGCACAAATCTGGGGAAGGTTACAGAAAAATTTCTGCTGCTTTGAAGGTCCCAATGAGCACAGTGGCCTCCATCATCCGTAAGTGAAAGAAGTTCAAAACCACCAGGACTCTTCCTAGGGCTGGCCGGCCCATCTAAACTGAGTGATCGGGGGGAGAAGGGCCTTAGTCAGGGAGGTGACCAAGAACCCGATGGTCACTCTGTCAGAGCTCCAGAGGTCCTCTGTGGAGAGAGGACAACCTTCCAGAAGGACAACCATCTCTGCAGCAATCCACCAATCAGGCCTGTATGGTAGAGTGGCCAGACGGAAGCCACTCCTTAGTAAAAGGCACATGGCAGCCCACCTGGAGTTTGCCAAAAGGCACCTGAAGGACTCTCAGACCATGAGAAAGAAAATTCTCTGGTCTGATGAGACAAAGATTGAACTCTTTGGTGTGAATGCCAGGCGTCACGTTTGGAGGAAACCAGGCACCGCTCATCACCAGGCCAATACCATCCCTACAGTGAAGCATGGTGGTGGCAGCATCATGCTGTGGGGAACTGGGAGACTAGTCAGGATAAAGGGAAAATGACTGCAGCAATGTACAGAGACATCCTGGATGAAAACCTGCTCCAGAGCGCTCTTGACCTCAGACTGGGGCGACGGTTCATCTTTCAGCAGGACAACGACCCTAAGCACACAGCCAAGATATCAAAAGAGTGGCTTCAGTACAACTCTGTGAATGTCCTTGAGTGGCCCAGCCAGAGCCCAGACTTGAATCTGATTGAACATCTCTGGAGAGATCTTAAAATGGCTGTGCACCGACGCTTCCCATCCAACCTGATGGAGCTTGAGAGGTGCTGCAAAGAGGAATGGGCCAAACTGGCCAAGGATAGGTGTGCCAAGCTTGTGGCATCATATTCAACAAGACTTGAGGCTGGAATTGCTGCCAAAGGGGCATCAACAAAGTATTGAGCAAAGGCTGTGAATACTTATGGACATGGGATTTCTCAGTTTTTATATTTTTAATAAATTTGCAAAAAACTCAAGTAAACTTTTTTCACGTTGTCATTATGGGGTGTTGTGTGTAGAATTCTCAGGAAAAAAATGAATTGAATCCATTTTGGAATAAGGCTGTAACATAACAAAAGGTGGAAAAAGTGATGATGCGCTGTGAATACTTTCTGGATGCACTGTATGAGAGGAAGATCTTGTCGACCTGATGGGTCCTTTTCAGCAGGATATTTGCAAATGCAAAGCATACAACAAAATTTACTTTGACTTCTAAGAAGCTATTGACTCAGTCACACACCGAAGATAAAGGTGCATGAGAGAGAAAGGAGGACCAGTTAAGTGTGTGAAGATTGTCCAGGATATGTCTGAGGTATTGAGGACTCGAGTTCAAAGCAATGTTGGGGTATTGAGATCCTAGTTTGAGGAGGTCTACGCCAGGGATCTTCTTGAAGTCCTTACATCTTTGATGTGATGACTCGTATGATAAAGAGAAATCCCCCTGATGACATTGTGCTGTGTAACACCAGAATGCAGGAAGTGGAGAGGACGTTGAAAAAATGGAGAAGGGTTTTGAAAGATAAAGGATTGAAAATAAAAAGGAAGAAGATGGAATGTATGAGGTTTAATGATGACCAGGATTCAGAGGTTAGCTTGAGGGGAGAACTACTGAACAGAGTGGATACACTTAAATATCAATGATCAGTGGTAACCTAAGATGGAGAATTAGAGGCAGAGATAATCCACAGAGTGCAGTGTGGGTGGAATAACTGGAAGAACATATCAGGAGTATTGCGTAATCAAAAAATTAAGAAGAATGTTAAAGGTCGGGCTTTGAAGACTCTGGTAAGACCAGCAATGATGTATGGAGCTGAGACATGAGCAGTAAATGGAGCGCAGAAGAAGTTAGATGTGGCCAAAATGAGAATGTTGATATGGATGTGTGGAGTTACAAAAAAGAACAGAAGAAGTCATGAGACAATCAGAAAGACATACAATATTGTGTTAAAGCAGGTCTGCGGCCTAGAAGAAAAGGCCAGTTTTTAAATAAATAATTGCCGCACTCGTAGCTTAAAGAGGGGTCATGGTGGTGTGGCCGGAGTTGTTCTTGGATGCAATGTGCTGCGGGCATTTCCTCGCTTAAGTGCACAGGTTGGGAATCATTCTTATCCATAATTGATGCCGGGAGCTGCTAATCACCACATCTGTGCAACGTCCCCATTATATATAGTAGAAGCATGGATGAGGTTGAGAAGAAGAAAACATCGGAAAGAGGTGAGCCCTAGCGGGGTGTTTGGCCAGCACCTGAGGGCAGATGGATTGGGTTACTCCTGCTGAGTTTTGCCGAGGAGCAGGAGCAACCACGAACCAGGATGACTTGCTGTGTAAGGCCGCGGAGGTTTGTGAGGTGGAAGCCCCAGCATGAGCGCCCTGGTTGCTGGGGAACCCAAGTCCTGGTCAGGATCAGCTGAACGAATCCAGGGATTGGGAAGCTACCAGACCAGATGGAAGAGGAGGTCAGCTGCAGGTATGGTGACTCCCTTGGTGCATGACCCAGATGGGAGAAGCAGGACAGCTGCCAGTTGAAGAAGGCACCGGGTTTTGTTTTTAAAAGGATTGCTTCCAGCTATTGTTTTAACCTCGTTTTTAATGGAACTATTTATTGGATTTTTACATCCACATTTTCACTGTTTTTAGTAGATTATTTATTTGATGACATTTGAAGCACTGCACTTATTTTGGGGCTTTATTTGGACTGGTTTTGTTGTTTGTAATCAAAGCACTTTTGCACCTTTCCCATTGCTTCATTGGTGTCCTCATTGTCCAGCTCATCCGATTACATTACTAACGGTGTTGGATTCAAGGGCTGCCAAAAGGGAAGTGGGAGCGTGAAGAAGAACCCGCATCATCACACCTATCTAAGAACATACAGGAAAAGTAGGTGGAAGTGGAATGGAAATGTCATGAGGAGGGACAAGGAATATGTGGGCAAAAGACTGATGGGAATGGAAATACTGGGGAAGAGAAAGCGAGGGAGGCCAAAGTGGAGATGGATGGATAAAGTAAAAGAAGATCAGAAGGAAAAAGGTCTGACTGGGGAGGAGGTGCAGGAGAAGCCGAGCTGATTGGAGAAGGTTTATCAAACACATCGACCTCAAATAGAAAGGGAAAAAGGTGAAGAGGAAGAAGAAGAAGGATTAAGAAGAAGCATGCAAGTTGCCATTTGGTGGGTCTGACTGCATTTCAGTGCTTTATCAAGAATGTTGTCTTGATCTGTTTCTCCGGAATGTTGTGCACACATGAGTCATACTTATTGTAAATATGCTATTCCTTCCTGGTCACATTTTCTTTTATAAACATTGACATTGTGGAAGAAAATTATGAATACAGACACCCCTCCACTGAAATGCCCCGATTTAAGCAATAAAACACAGGCAGGTTATTCTTTATCTAAATCTCCGAAGAGGCAAAAAGCATCAAATTAGTGTTTTTGCAAAGAAAAATGTGTCTTCTGTGCTATATTCATACACTCCAATTGATTAGGTCACTATTCTTTAAAAGGAATTCATTACAAATTCAGAAAACTTTTAACATGATTAGTTACACCTAGTTGATAACAGGACATGGCAGATGCTGACACCTTAGATGACCACAATTTGATTGATAATCCCATTTGCTTAGGATGTACATGACATTTTAAATGTATTATTTTTATTCTTATATTAGGAAATGTGTGAATTTCACCACGTACACACTGTTTCTCATGGTGAAAAGAAAAGAAAAATGACCTATATATATATATATTGTGATCCAGCTGGGTACAAAAACAGGAAACTTAGTGCTATAGAAGAATGGTTATGCCATACATATAACATTTTTCTCTTAGATAGATAGATAGATAGATAGATAGATAGATAGATAGATAGATAGATAGATAGATAGATAGATAGATAGATAGATAGATAGATAGATAGATAGATAGATAGATAGATAGATAGATAGATAGATAGATACTTTATTAATCCCAAGGGGAAATTCCCATACTCCAGCAGCAGCATACTGATAAAGAAACAATATTAAATTAAAGAGTGATAACAATGCAGGTATAACAGACAATAACTTTGTATAATGTTAACGTTTACCCCCCAGGTGGAATTGAAGAGTCGCATAGTGTAGTGGAGGAACGATCTCCTCAGTCTGTCAGTGGAGCAGGACGGTGACAGCAGTCTGTCGCTGAAGCTGCTCCTCTGTCTGGAGATGATCCTGATCAGTGGATGCAGTGGATTCTCCATGATTGACAGGAGTCTGCTCAGCGCCCGTCGCTCTGCCACGGATGTCAAACTGTCCAGCTCCGTGCCTACAATAGAGCCTGCCTTCCTCACCAGTTTGTCCAGGCGTGAGGCGTCCTTCTTCTTTATGCTGCCTCCCCAGCATAGAAGAGGGCGCTCGCCACAACCGTCTGATTGAACATCTGCAGCATCTTATTGCAGATGTTGAAGGACGCCAGCCTTCTAAGGAAGTATAGTCGGCTCTGTCCTATCTTGCACAGAGCATCAGTATTGGCAGTCCAGTCCAGTTTATCATCCAGCTGCACTCCCAGGTATTTATAGGTCTGCACACTCTGCACACAGTCACCTCTGATGATCACGGGGTCCATGAGGGGCCTGAGTCTCCTAAAATTCACCACCAGCTCCTTGGTTTTGCTGGTGTTCAGGTGTAGGAGGTTTGAGTCGCACCATTCAACATAACCTTAAGGCAGGGGTCCTCAATCACAATCCTGGAGGGCCACAGTGGCTGCAGGTTTTTGCTCCAACCCAGTGGCTTAATAAGAAGCACTTATTGCTCAAGTCACACTTCTGTTTCACTTTAGCTCTGTCGCTTATTAAGATTTTGAACCCTTATTGCTTATTTTAGTCTTAAACAGCTGTATTCTTGGCTTTTAATTGCTCCTTATTAGCAATAACATGCAAATGACAAAAGAGACCAGCATTTCTCCATTTAGCTTGTTACCATGTACACCTCTGTGTATTTATCGTGCACTACTGGTTTAATTAAATACTTGGAAGGAAAATGAAAAGAAAAAAGTGAAAGACTGAGAATTACTCATCCATTTTAGCCTTCAAATCATTTGGATGATATCCTTAGAAAGAGGAAGAAAATCCAGGATATGAGAATGACCTGACATAGCAGAATTAAACACTAACAAGCCATTAAATTAAATTATTGACAAGAATTGCTTTCTAATTAAATAACCGGGGTTAGAACAAGAACCTGCAGCCCTCCAGGACTGTGATTGAGGACCCCTGCCTTAAGGGGTTATATAAAATAACAAGAAATACATTTATCATAGTGAATAATAAAATAACAGTGTCAGCTTTTAAGTATAAGCTTACAAGGATATGAGACTCAGACACATGCCAGGTGCACATTGGACCAGGGTTCAAATTAAACTCTTACAACGTTTGTGTGGCAAGTTGCGTCCATGCAGCAAAGTTTAATATGTTACTTGTAATTTTGTTTTGTTTTAGTTATGAACTTCCCTAAAATCATTATTCTTGTAAACAGTAGTATAGCGATTGTATAATATGTTATAGTATGGGTGTTAATTAGCATTACTCCTCACAACCTGCATGCACCTCGTTTCTTGGCTCTGCCACCAGAAGCCCGGTGGATGTTGTTTGGGGTAGGTGGTGTTTTCAGCTCTCCTCAAGCTTTATCTGATTTTTATTTTATTTTATTTGTCATGTATATCATTTGGAAATGTTCAAGTGTATATTCAGTTATGTGTACCTTTCCAAATCTCTTACATGTAGTTTTTGTATGTTCAGTTTTGAAAATTAAGAAAAAGCTAACGGTTATTTTTTTTTTTTAGTGTGGTGAACAGAATGTTCATGTAATTCGATGCTGTGTACATTTGATCATATGTATATTTTGGGTTTTCATTTTTATTCTACATCTCATTTTATTTATTTTGTATTAATAGTTTTGTTTACAATAATTTGTAATTGATTTGATTTATTATTTAATAGGCCTGGGGGAAAAGCCACTTGTGTGATGCCCTGTTCTTTTTTTCCTTTTTGTTTCTGGAAAGGTATGCTAGTCTTCTTTTTTGTTGTTTGTTAAGAATATAACATTATAAAATGTAGAATATTTTTTATTGTGTGAGGCTATGTATTTTGCAAAACGTTTTGTATGTGATGTGTTTTATCATATTATTAAAGAAAGGAGAAGCACGGTGGATGCTGTTGGGGACATAGGGGAGAAGCCACTTTGTGACACCCTGTTCTTGACTGTCCTTGATACAACGCAGAGAAAGACAGATTCCAATCGGCTATATACACACATTTCGTGTCTTGTTTTGTGCGTATGCAAACTTTTTAAATGAGGCCTCTGGTCACCACACCACAAGAAAGACACAAGAGCAGAGCGGCCAAGTGAATCACAGGACTTTGGGACATGCCGTTCTCTGACAGACTCAGATAATTAAACCTGTTTAGCAGGGCCGTTCTTAGGTTTTTGGGGGTCCTAGGCAAAGGTATCTTTTGGGGCCTTGCTGTTTCTATCCGTATGAATGTATGATAATTATTTTATCCATATGAATGCATAATAATTATTTTATCCATATAAATGTGTAACAATTAGTGAGGTAAAGCTTATCATTTTATGATTATACTGTATATTATATATACCAGATTTGAGAGGAATATGTCAAAGGAACCTACTGACTAAAGCTAACGTAGCATGAAAATCAAACCTTTAATGTAAAAATACCTTGCATACTTTCATTTTTGCAAAGTCTTTGATTAATAATGAATAATAACAAGTTACATTAAGTGTGAATAATCGAGGGAGTCCATGACTTTGTGCTCAACTGATATTAATGCTAAGCCATTATAATCGATCTGATGTGCAGATGCCCTGGCAGGTGAGGAGCAGGAGCTGCCCTCCCACTGGGGCCCCACCCAATACCCCAGGACCCACCGTCACCGTGTCGTCACTGTTTCCTCTCTGCTCACATGTAACCATACTGATAATTCTCCCACTGAAAATTTGTACTTCTGAAATATGGACCTGTATGTTGTATTTGGTTACGGCTAAAAAAATGGCTGGGCGCAGCCTACGTTGCCTATGCCTAAGAACGGCCCTGTGTTTAGTCATGAGGACACTACATGGAGACCTCCCCTTTCCAGTGACCTAATAGATTGATAGATAGATAAGAACTATACAATATGTCAACAGAAAGAAAATGCATTATACAGTATTGTAAATACAGGGTGGGCCATTTATATGGATACACCTTAATAAAATGGGAATGGTTGGTGATATTAACTTCCTGTTTGTGGCACATTAGTATATGTGAGGGGGGAAACTTTTCAAGATGGGTGGTGACCATGGTGGCCATTTTGAAGTCGGCCATTTTGGATCCAACTTTTGTTTTTTCAATAGGAAGAGGGTCATGTGACACATCAAACTTATTGGGAATTTCACAAGAAAAACACTGGTGTGCTTGGTTTTAACGTAACTTCATTCTTTCATGAGTTATTTACAAGTTTCTGACCACTTATAAAATGTGTTCAATGTGCTGCCCATTGTGTTGGATTGTCAATGCAACCCTCTTCTCCCACTCTTCACACACTGATAGCAACACCGCAGGAGAAATGCTAGCACAGGCTTCCAGTATCCGTAGTTTCAGGTGCTGCACATCTCGTATCTTCACAGCATAGACAATTGCCTTCAGATGACCCCAAAGATAAAAGTCTAAGGGGGTCAGATCGGGAGACCTTGGGGGCCATTCAACTGGCCCACGACGACCAATCCACTTTCCAGGAAACTGTTCATCTAGGAATGCTCGGACCTGACACATTGAACACATTTTATAAGTGGTCAGAAACTTGTAAATAACTCATGAAAGAATAAAGTTACGTTAAAACCAAGCACACCATTGTTTTTCTTGTGAAATTCCCAATAAGGTTGATATGTCACATGACCCTCTTCCTATTGAAAAAACAAAAGTTGGATCCAAAATGGCTGACTTCAAAATGGCCACCATGGTCACCACCCATCTTGAAAAGTTTTCCCCCTCACATATACTAATGTGCCACAAACAGGAAGTTAATATCACCAACCATTCCCATTTTATTAAGGTGTATCCATATAAATGGCCCACCCTGTAGATAGATAGATAGATAGATAGATAGATAGATAGATAGATAGATAGATAGATAGATAGATAGATAGATAGATAGATAGATAGATAGATAGATAGATAGATAGATAGATAGATAGATAGATAGATAGATAGATAGATAGATATGATGTGACAGTCACTATATAAGAGTAAAATAGAAATAATGGCACTATATAATATTTAAATAAATAGGTAGTTAAATAAATAGATGGATAGTGTTTTTTTATTTATTTGTATTTATTTCATTCTTCCATAATTTACCACAACGATAGCTGAAAGTATTCCAGACTGACACCATCCTATGGACCTGCTTATGGTATGTGGGGTTATCTCTGTGTTTTCACTCTGCTGAATTTCTTCACTCCACTTTATCTGAGTCTGTGGTGAGTGACAGCTAAGTGACAGACTGTATGTGACGCCTCTTGGGGTACCACCCACAAAACACAAGGAACTTAACACATGCATCTGGAATAAAGCAAATAATGAACAAAAGTAACATTAATATGAATAAATACCTCAAAATGAATAAAAAGGACATGAAAGAAGGATTTAAACCCCAGTTAATGGAGAAACTCTGGCTGACATTCACTTGAGAAGTATAAGATTCCATTAATCCCTTACAGAATTTGATCCTGTTCATAGCTGTTACAGCTGTTAGCTGTAATTCTCACTGAGCCCAAGGTACAATATGTACATAGCAACTATTACAGCAGCACACACTGAGGCAAATTCCAGGCTGCACAAGTCTAATGTCTATCCGTTATGATAAGATGTGGCATTTGTTTGCGCTTCTTGTATATCAAGATGTAATTCAAATGCCTGAAGTCAGAATGTGTTGGTCAACAAAACCTTTACCATATGGACAGAAAAATCACGAGTGAGTAACGTTTCTGTTAATTTGGTTAACAATAATTCACCTGTCACTTTGCACAGGAGAAATCCTTTTATAAAATAAAGCAGCACTGATCGAGAGACTGACAAGGTCAAGAAACAAGATCAGCATAGTGTTGCTGATCAATCACTTTTGCTTTAAAAAGGTCATTTAACAATAAGGCGATACAAACCTTGTGAAATTCCTCAGTTGGCAGTGTCTCTACTGAAGTACAGGTAGGTGGGTGAAGAGAGTCTGCCAACTGGTGAAAAAATAAACCTACTAATGTGTTTTGTATTTATTCTGTATTTATTCATTTATCTTTTTTTGAGTTTTACATTCACAGCTCAAAATACCAGACATTGTGAAAATAATCTGGTGGCAGAATTATGTTTTAGAATATTTGTCCCCCTCTTATTCAATCTTGCTCTCTGTCTCAAAATAGACATTAACATCGGCCATTTCATACATATTCCATTTTGTGGAACATGACCCGGACACAGACAGGCAGACACGTTTACATAACCTAACACATATTTATTTTCCTTCTCCATATTTACATAAGTGCACACGCAACCGCAAAGTCCCCAAAACTCCAGGCCAACTATCCCAATGCCTCTCTCTCTTCAGGCCGCCTCCTTGCCTCTCCAAGACCTCGTTCTTCTTCCACCCGAATGGAGGGAGGCAGCCCCTTTAATAATCACCTGGATGTGCTCCACGTGCCTCCCAACAATCTTCCGCTGGCACTCCCCATTGTGGCGGAAGTGCTGGCTGCGCACCCGGAAGCACTCCGGGTGTACCCAATCCTCTTACCCCCAGCACTTCCGGGTGTGGCAGAAGTGCTGAGGTCCAGGGCTCCGTAGGCATTGGGGTGCCCCCTGGCAGTGACCACGGGTCCCTACAGGGTTGAGCTTCAAAGCTCTGTACCCGTGGTCCCCACAGTCACCAGGGCGGTTGCCCCCACGTGGTCTGGGGGAGGCATAAGCCCTTCTCCGGTCCTCTAGGGTGTCCCGGCCGGGTCCCCCCCCCCCCCCCCAGCCACCTGTGACAATATCTATATATATAATTTACTAAGCCGCCAGCGAGCAAGACACCCATGGAGCACACAGGACAGAGCCACGCTCACCAACTCTAAGACCATTGGATACGACGACAACTCGCAGAGCCACGCCCACCAACTCGGACGCAGCAACTCACAAAATGTGGCGTCATTCGCGTTTGTCTCTGCTACAGTCCACATGCACTTCTGAGCCACGTTGACTTTTCATTATTCTTTTCGGTTACGACGCACGACCGTGTCCACCATCGCAAACGGTTTTACACGCCACGGTCTTAGAGTTAGTCGGCGGGTCTCTGTGAGTTGCTGTTGCGAGCGGCTGCAAGACCAGGTGGTGTGTATGCTTCGAGAATGAGGGTGGACGTGGCAGGACCATCTAAGAAGAGGCATGCTTGTCGCGGATGTGAATCGCTGTATGCAGCGTGTAAAACATGGGATACGCATGATATAGCCACGCCCGCCAACGCTGAGACGATGGGATACGGCAACAACTCACAGAGCCACGCCCACCAACTCCAAGACCATGGGACGAAAATGTCTGCCCGCCCACCTGACTGTTACCAGCGTGTAAAACCATCGCAGCTTTTAACTCACACACTGCAACAACTCACCAAACAAGGACGCCCTGTCTCTCGAGGCATTCACACTGCCGGAAGACAACCATGGGATATGCAAAAATTAGCCATGTCAGTCAACTCACAAAGCCCAGCCCACCAACTCGAGCACGCGTCTACCCACGCTCTCAAGGCATTCATAGTGTCTGCTCATGTGCCCTGACGCAACAACTCACAACTCGCTTTCGTCTCTGCTACAGTACACGTGCACCACTGAGCCACGTTGACTTTTCATTATTCTTTTCGGTTTCGGCTGCATTTCCATATATAATCCACCAAGTCGTCCGACCATGGGATACAAATGACAGAGCACCGCCCAACAACTCGAACCGATAGAGAGACACGCCCACCAACTCTAAGAGCATGGGACGAGAACGCCTGCCCCCCCGCCCGCCTGACTGTTACCAGCATTCACCGCAATGTACTGGAGTGTAAAACCATCACAACTATCAGACACTGTCTATATCTAAGAAGTTATATAGATACTCATTATTCCCCGGCACACGTCCACCCACGCTCTCAAGGCATTCACAGTGCCTGCTCATGTGCCCGGACGCAACAACTCACCACACACAAATTTTGCTTAATTTGACTCAACACGTGAAACCTCACCCGGCCCGAACACGAAGAGGATTGACAGATTGATAGCTCTTTCTCGATTCTGTGCGTGGTGTTGCTTGGCCGTACTTAGTTGGTGGAGCGATTAGTCTGGTTAATTCCGAAAACAAATGAGACTCCTTACTTCTAAATAATTACGCGATCGCCAAGCAGTTGGCGTCCAACTTCTTAGAGGGACAAGTGGCTTTCAGCCACGTGAGATTGAGCATTAACAGGTCTGTGATGCCCTTGGATGTCCGGGGCTACACGCGCGCTATACTGAATGGATCAACGTGGGGCTACCCGGTGCCAACAGGCATGGGTAAGCCGTTGAACCCCATTCGTAATGGGGACCGGGGCTTGCAATTGTTCCCCACGAACGAGGAATACCCAGTAAGTGCAGGTCATACGCTTGCACTGATTACGTCCCTGCCCTGTGTATGCACCCCGCACAAACCCCCCACTCCCCCCCGCCACTACCATGGTCGGGTGACTTGGTGGATCATATATAGAAAATCAGCCGGAACTGCAAAGAACAATGAAAGAACAACGTGGCTCAGAAGTGCACAGATGGCAGCGACTCAGGTGAGGAGTTGGGGGCGGGCACATGAGCAGGCAGTGCGTACTGAACGATGATTGTATGTTGGTTCGTAGCGTGCATTGCTGCAATGTTACTTTTCTTGGTTGTTTTTTAAATTACGGATTTTGCAAATGTTCATTTTTTTCCCTCTGCTTTAAAAAAACATTAAAAAAGCGGTGTGATTATGCAGCGTATGCTACGCCGCGGGTTGGTATGCAGCATGTAAAACAGTTTGTTTGACGCGGATAATTTGCCTTTTACTTTTACACGAAGACAATTTCCTGTTAGACTGGCCTTTGCAATGACAATTAATAAGGCACAGGGCCAAACTTTCAAAAAGATATGCATGTATCTGCCAAAACCAGTTTTCAGTCATGGACAATAATTGTATGTTGCTCTCTCCAGAGTTCCATCTTTTCATTCACTTACTGTTGTATCCTCAAACACCACCCCTTTTAGACAACTGTGTCTTTCCGGAAGTGTTCAGCCATTAATAAATAATTATGAGGCGTATGCCTGCAGGAACACGTGCAGCAAGCGAGCGAGCCAGAGAGAATGAACGACTCACAACACATACAGGCGCGCGAGAGAGAGTGAGGGCTGGATGCATAAGAATAATAATACTTCCCTCATCTGTTAAATATGGTGCTACACCTTGGGCATGTATGGTTGCCACAGGTACTGGCACACTTCTCTTCATTGATATTGGTCCTGCTAATGGAAGTCACACAACGAATTCTGAGGTTAGCACAAGATATGGACTTTCCAATGCTCTAGTTCAGTATTTCCCAAACTCGGTCCTGGGGACCCCCTGTGGCTGCAGGTTTTTGTTCCAACCAGCTTCTGTTTTTAATTGAACTCCTGGGCTAATTAAGTGAACTAATATTTCCTAAGTTCCGTGTTTAAGGAACAATATAGAAATTAGAAAACTAAGTCTGCTAAAAAAAAAAAATATATTAAAATGTACCAAACAGTTTTATAGGAATAATGTATTTTTTTTCTTTTTAACAGTTTTTGTATATTGATTTTCATTCTGCTTTTCAAGGTGTTCTAATTGTTTAATTAATCCATTATTTACTAATTACTGGGTCTGACTCTAAAGTAGTTTCAGCCTTTGATTTTTCAGTGGTGTTTGCCTGGGTGTCTGATCTGCTTGTTTTAAATTGTCATTATTAAGATACAACGAAGGGGAAAAACTGCACAGAGAAAGGGCAAAGTATAATGAAATCAACAAAAGAGACTTAAAATCTATAACAAAAGCAGAAATATTTATAAATGTAAAAATCATGCTGCTATGCTTTTCTGAATGTCGAGTAAAAGAAAAAAAATACCAGCTAATTAAATGAGCTCAGCGTTATTAGGTGTTATCACTGATCAGGAATGTGGTTGGAACAAAAACCTGCAGCCACAGGGGGTCCCCAGGACTGAGTTTGGGAAACACTGCTCTAGCGGGCACTGCGTCTCCTTCCACTCGGACACTCACATGGACCCCTAAGGTATTCTCAGCAGAGTATATACCACCTCACTTTGTGATGAACTGCTGACAAAACACATTCACAGCAGCCGTCACTTCCAGCAAAACCGGCCCTCAGTGGTCAGAGCAAACTCACATCAGCCTGTTGCATTTCCAGAGGGGCTCCACATGACCTCTCTGACATATCACCCTGACTAGATCTCATTCATTCAACAAATTAAAGTTCCTTAAAAAATAACAAAACTCCTTCTCTTTCGATTCTTTCCATTCTTCTCCCTAAACCAAACAAACCATCTTTGTCCTTTTCTTCTCCCTTTTTTACCTTTTTTTCCTCATTCTGCACCCAGGGCCGTCTGAATGCATGGGCACACTGGGCAGCATACGGGCCTCATGCTAATCTATGCATGTTGTGACTTGCTGAGTGGTTGTGTAGGTTGGGGCCTCAGTGCACTGCTTTGCTCCGGGGACAATAATGCTGTTAAGACCGGCCTGCCTGCACCTGCATGTAAAAGTGCTTCCATCCTCATTACCCCTACCAGCTTCACCTGTAAGCTAATATTTGCAACTCACCCGCTCCCATCCCACAATAATTATTCACTTAACCTGAGAGCGGTAGGGGCATCAGACCTACAGCCTAATGTGACAATTTGTAAATAAAAAAATTATGTTGCAGTCCTGTGGCGAGACTTGTCTGGCTACAGTGTGGGTATTGTAGGCCTTGTTGAAACCTCCACAAGTGTAGATATATTTCAGTCTTGATTGATTGAACTTCTGCCTTTTTCCCAGTTGATTCTGGGGTCTGTCACGGGAGTGTTCTGCTCCTGCTCTGTTCAATGCTTGCATGGACTGGGTGTTGGGCAGGGTTATGGGGTTCAGTGTCTGTGGGGCTTCTGTTGGTGAAGTGCGATTCCCTGATCTTGACTTGGCTGATGATGCTGTGATCTTCAATGGATCTTCACTTACCTCGGCAGTGACATTCATGTCTCTGGTGACTCTTTCTATGAAGTCAGTAAACGGATTGGGAGAGCATGGGGGGCCATGAAGTCACTGGAAAGGGGTGTGTGGTGTTCCCGATGTCTCTGCAAAAGGACGAAGGTCCAAGTCTTTAGAGTCCTAGTGCTTCCTGTCTTACTTAACGGTTGTGAGACACGGACGCTATCCGGTGACTTGAGACGAAGACTGGACTCCTTCATGTGTGTCTCTTCATCGAATCCTTGGGTACTGCTGGTGTGAATGTGTGTTGCTCAGGGAGTCCCGAATGAGGCACATTACCTGCATGGTGAGGGAGTGTCAGTTATGGCACTATGGCCATGTTGCGCGATTCCCTGAGGGCGATCCTGCTCACAGGATTCTAATTGTTGGGGACCCAAGTGGTTGGACCAGGCCAAGGAGATGCCCACATAACACCTTGCTGTGGCAGATAGATGTTTAAGAAAATGTTGAGAGAGGACAGGAAAGATGGGGATCAGCTAATCCCATTTCTCCTTAATGCATTCGGGGTTGGGTGCCACAAGCCTCACAAAGCGTCTCTCAAGGGAAGAAAAGAGAAATCCAAAAAAAACCTTTAGCTTGAGAAAGAGGCCAGTCAATGAACAATACAAAAATTTAACACAATAATTTAAAATGGCAAGAAGGAAATGGCTAAAAAGATAATCTGAAGAAGCCCAATCCAGTCCAAAATACAAAAGCAGTAATCCAAGAATAAGAGATTAAAAAATAGCAAAACACATTAATCAAAATGAAACGATAACTTTCAAAGAAGTATCGGCGTGCTAACTGATAATGTTCTTGACATAGTAAATTCTTCATTAGATACGGGGGTCTTCCCAGACTGTCTTAAAACTGCTGTAGTTAACCCCTACTTAAGAAAAATAATCTCGACCCCTCTGCTCCTGAAAATTTTAGACCCATCTCTGACCTGTCTTTCTTAAGTAAAATTCTAGAGAAGGCAGTCATTATGCAGTTAAATGAGCACCTCAATAAACCTGCTATTCTTGATAAATTTCAGTCAGGTTTTAGAACAAATCACAGCACAGAAACTGCACTCATTAAAGTAGTAAATGATTTACGGGTAAATGCAGACAGAGGTCATATATCTGTTCTCATCCTCTTAGATCTGAGTGACGCATTTGACACCATTGATCATAATATTCTTAGAAATTGCCTTAGTCAATGTGTGGGCCTCTCTGGCATTGTCTCAAATTGGTTTGAATCCTACCTGGCAGGGAGAAAATTCTTTGTTAGTTGTGGTAATTACAACTCAAAGACACATGATATCCTATATGGTGTTCCACAAGGCTCTATCCTGGGTCCGCTGCTCTTCTCAATCTACATGCTTCCATTAGGTCAGATTATCTCAGGGCAGGCACAACGTGAGCTACCACAGCTATGCTGATGACACACAGCTGTATTTATCAATTGCACCTGATGACCCCGATTCTCTTGATTCACTAACACAATGTCTAACTTGTATCTCAGAATGGATGAATAGTAATTTTCTCAAGTTAAATAAAGAGGAAACTGAAATCTTAGTGATTGGCAATAATGGATACAATGAGGCTATTAGAAATAAACTGGATCCATTAGGATTAAAAGTCAAAACAGAGGTAAAAAGCTTAGGGGTAACTGTTGACTGTAATCTAAATTTTAAATCGCATATTAATCAGATCACTAGGACAGCATTTTTTCACTTAAGAAACATAGCAAAAGTTAGACCTCTTATATCAGTGAAAGATGTTTTCAGTTGACTAGATTACTGTAACGCAATCCTCTCAGGACTACCCAAAAGAGATATAAATTGTTTGCAACTAGTGCAGAATGCAGCTGCTAGAATCCTAACCAGGAAAAGAAAATCCGAGCACATTTCTCCAGTTTTGATGTCACTACACTGGTTACCTGTGTCATTCAGGATTGACTTTAAAATTCTGATTATGGTTTATAAAGCCTTAAATAATCTCGCCCCATCTTATATCCAAATCGTAACCTCAGATCCTCAACTGAGCGTCTCCTTAGAATTCCAAGAGCAAAACTTAAAAGAAGTGGTGAGGCGGCCTTCTGCTGTTATGCACCTAAAATCTGGAATAGCCTGCCAATAGGAATTTGTCAGGCTAATACAGTGGAGCACTTTAAAAAACTATTGAAAATACATTACTTTAACATGGTCTTCTCATACCTTCACTGTAAATTAAATCCTGACACTCTGTATATCCAATTCATTATAATAACTATTCATGGTGGCTCTAAAATCTGTACTAACCCCTACTCTCTCTTCTGATTCCTTTTCCAGTGTCCTTTTGGTGGTGGCTTGCACCACCACCATCTACTCAAAGTACCATGATGTTCCAACAATGATGGATGGATTAAAAGCCAGAAGTCTGTATGACCATCAGCATCAAGTGACTCCGTGAGAGCCCCAACTACAAAGAGGACTATTTCATTTATGTTAGGTAGAATGCCCAAAGGGGACTGGGTGGTCTCGTGGCCTGAAACCCCTACAGATTTTATTTTTTTCTCCAGCCTTCTGGAGTTTTTTTATTTGTTTTTTCTGTCCACCCTGGCCATCGGACCTTACTTCTTTTCTATGTTAACTAATGTTGTCTTATTTTTTTTATTTTGTCTGTTATTTTTCTTTTCTTCATTATGTAAAGCATTTTGAGCTACTTTTTGTATGAAAATGTGCTATATAAATAAATGTTGTTGTTGCTAATACCTACAATGGACTCTAAAGTAAATTTTCATGAACCGCAAAGGACTCCCTTTCCCTATTATTCGCAAATATTTAGTTGGGTTTTTTCCCCAATAAATTTGTTTTTTTATGCAGACAGTTTATTTTGAAGATTGTAATTTTTCTGATCTTTTTGAAGTTCATTTTGTTTTTCTGGATGTTGCAGTGTTGAGGTTTGAGCATTTCCTGTAGTCATGGGAATCCTCCCCAACTGTGAACCAAGGTTGAGTGACTGTGAGGCAGTAATGCTAGCCTTTATATTAAAGCAAAATTGCATCCAATAAAGGCATTAAAGTAAAATTCATCACCCTATGCATTCAATCAAAGCCCCTGTGTTTAGCTTTAGAAATAATAGCCGGATACACAGATGTGTTTCTAATAAATGTATTCTGCAAATAAAAGTGAGCCACATTTGCAGCAATATAACCTTAATAATACATATAATACATAATACAAATCACAATAATTCAAAATATACAGTACTATGCTTAAACAGTGACTCTAAACAAATTACACAAAACAGAATGTCCAAGTGCCCTTCATGCAACACCAAATGCAGGAAAGTGCTAACAGCTGTTGGCTCACTCCTATGTCCTGGGTTTGGTGTAGCTTCACTGTTCCAACATCAATATAAAAGAAAAACAAAGCAGTGTCATCCATCTGAGGAAATACAATCCGATCAGACCGCAGCGCTCCTCAGTTGTAGTTACTCACAGACTCTTGGAAATCACACTTTCCATCTATGAGGTGGCCACACTCAAAGTCTAGCAACCCAGCTGGGTTTTGAACGTCTCCAAGATAAGACGTGTATCTAGGTGATACATATGTCCTCTGATTGGTCCACACACCTCTCTGACTCTGACCCATTTGATTTGATTACGGATCCATATTGTAAGGAAAACTCATCAAAAACTTCAAAAGACTCTGTCTGCCTCTGTCTCTGTCTCTGTCTGTGTCTATCTATCTATCTATCTGATCCTACCTGTACTCCATTGCCTGCCTTCTTTTCCAACAGACAACAAATATCACATACAGAAATGCTGAGACGACAGACTTCACGACATACCGGTAACCAAACTAAGACACTATGTGACAGTGTTGCTGCATAATCGGTGCAACTGCATCACACAATGACATTTAAAAGAAACATTACATAAGTAATTGTAAACATAATAAAAAAAATAATTTAATAAATATGTCTAAATAATAAATGCACAGAACAACATTGACAGAAATATTCATAATAAATTATCAAAAATTGAACAACGGATGAAAAAGACAATAAAAAGCCAATTTACACATAAACCAGGGAAGGACCTCTAAAGTATTCTACGTTTGGGTAACCAGCTCTGAGGACCAAAGAGAGCAGTTTTACATGTCTATTATCTCAACTTTTCTGTACTTTTCTGACAGGATATTAATCAGGGTGTCCATTCCTGTTTTCGCTTCCTCTTGTGTTGTTTTTACAGTACTAAAGAAAATAATATTCTTACAGTAATACAGCAGCCATGCCAGAGATCTACACCTTCCTTCTCATCCTCAAGATGATTAATATTTCTTTCAAGTCTTATTGGATGGGTTTTTTTTTTTTTTTTTTTTTTTAGAATATCTGCTCAAATGTTGTCTGGAGACTCCTACTTTATAAAGCCCTATTTGGATGGGAGGTCCAGTAAAGTCAGTGCCTGAAGTGGGCCGGTGTGCGTCCTGCTCCTCTGTACTGACATTTACCCCTTCTTGCCTTGTGAGTACCAGTAGTGCTCTGGTGCTGTGTATTGTCAGTTCAGACCACATTAACATCTCTTATTTATAACACCTACAAGGGGGGCCCATGCCCCATCACATTTCATTAACATTTATTTGCTTAGCAGGATACTTTCATACAAAACGACTTACGAAAGAGGTGAACAGAACTGGGGAAGCATTATTCTGGGAGGACTGTGTGACAGGACAAGGGGAAAAAATTGATCGTCACAAGTGAAGAGCTCAGAACCAAGCAACGTGTTTCATTCAGCTTGACCATCTACTGTTTCTTCGACTTCGATAGCTTATTAAGATTTATTTTTATTTCACTTTGGTTTCGTTTAACGGTTAGCTTAGTAAACATTCACCAGTCAGTTTCCCGGCAGCACACCACGACTTTCCCTGCTAGGATGGTGTAATACTTCTCTAACTAATCTCTCGATCCATATCACATAGGATTAAAGTATTATTTTCTTTGCATTAATAATATTTCCTCATTTCTTATTCTATTTTCCTTCCATTTGTCATAAGGTTCACAAATATTATTTAAACACATTATTATGATTAGTCATTTAATTATTTCAAACATTCAGTTGCCCAAGCAGCTCAAAGTGGAATACCTGAGTAATAAAAACTGTTAAAAAATAATTTTAAAAGTCCAACTTCAAATTTGAAACGTTTTTAAAGTTCAGTTTCTTATGCAGCACTTTAACGAGGAATTGACTGTTTGTAGTTTCGGCTGATCATCTTATCCTTGAGTTCAGCCCATTGTTTGCTTTTTTAAGATTTATTTCCAGACTAACCATCCTGTCCTTGATTTCTGAATTTTTCATTTTTTGATGTTTGAATTCCTCTGGGCCGTTTCTGACCTGATACGGTTCTTTGGCCGGACTTTCAGTGGTCAGTTTTCTTGACAGTTGGCACTTGGAGCTGAATGGCTTTCATGTTTGTTAAATAAGACAAGAGCATCTTCTTTGCTGCACACACACTTCCCCATTTCCATGGAGGACAATACAAGTTCTAATGAGTCCAATTGGCCATTTGTGCAGTCTGGAGGTTTGGCTCCCATACACCAGCCCCTCCTTTACTCGTGTGTGGTCTTTTCATGATCTTGTCTTGAATATAAAGTGCCTTGTGATGTTTCCTCAGTAAACGGTGCAATACAAGCATATGTCAAGTCTGATGAAAGATGGAAGTTGGGTCTGTGTTTCTCATGTCATTGTCTTAAATGCATCATTACAAGAAGCTCATCTTAATGTTTCTCTCAGCACTGCATTCACATTCTCGTCCAGTTTCGATCCAAATTTTAGTATTCTCTGTTCATATTTTCCTGTTGGACCGACACTGTGATCCTCAAGGTGAAACAGCACAGCATCATCTTTACTAACCTCCTTCACCTCCTCTACCCGTCCCATTAATTCTGAAATAAGCACCTCTCGCACCAGGCGTGGGTCTAAAATGATCTTCTTAGACTTTGACCATCCTACCTCATTCGCTCCAGTTGTATTTTCACGTTCCAATTCACCGGAGATCTTCGGATCAGTGATGGGGTGAAAGATGGAACTTGAGAACATAAAAATTCCCAGCCTGGGGTTCTCACTCCTGAGGGAGTCGAGCAGATCCTTCCAAGAGTCATGTCTATACGGAAGAATTATTTCCCCAATATCATTTATAACCAGGTACCTGCTGGTGTACATGTTTCTGTAGAGACAATCATGGAGGGCCGTGTTCTGGCCATGATTAAATATTTCAGATGCTTTAACGTAGGAATCCACAGTCCAGTTGAAGACTACCAAGAACCCGTCTGCGGTGTAGTAATCCAGCGCCTTCTGAACCTCAGCAGAGCAGTTAGTTTTGTATATGAAGACCTTCTCAGCCCCCAGTAGGCGGTACATCTCAATGGACTGGACGAGCTGCAGGACATTGTCATAATTACCAGCCATTGCTGAAATACACACGGTGAAGTCCCTTTGGGGACCAGTAGTTTGAGTAATTTTGGAATTACAAACATTCAGAGAGATTTCAGACAAGATTCTTACATCATTGGTACTCACAGCCACTTGGGTCAATGCTGCAGATCCACATGGGTTCTGGCAGAGGAGGTCTGCTGTACCATAAGCAAATTCATGGTGATCATCATGGAGGTGAACATGAACGTAACGGTGATGAACAGCACTCTCACACTTGATGTGACAATGAAGTGTCCTGTGCTGGTTTTCAAACAGCTCCCGTTTTACAATTCCAATAATACGGATCACGTCCGATGGCAACTCATTTAATGTTCTACCATCATAAAAGGCTGAAACAATGAAGACGTCAATGTCGTCTATAGGTGTGACCAGAAGAGGGTAAGATCTGTGAACAAAAGAAAAAGAATTTAGTCAGGAGAGGAAAGAGCATAAACTTGTGCAAGCACACAGATTCTGGACTATGGGATGAGCGCAACAAGGAATAGAACTGAAATAAATGGTAATGCAGGACCACCAAAGAGCATCTACTTTAACAATCAAATGAAATGCTCAGATACCACTGGGTGAAAGAGTCCAGGCGACTGAATACTGAAGCGAGAATATTCACTTTTGTGTATGACAGTGTTTATCTGCTGTTGTGAGTATTGTTGTGGCGATGTCACATGTGTGACATTTTAGGTTTTGCTGTTGTGTTTTTATTGTTGTCTCTGTGGCTGTAACACTGAGACAAATTCCTAGAAATTTGTGATGCCAGGCAATTCAATCTAAAGTTCAAGAATTCCTTCTAGTTGTAATCGAACAGGTTGGAAGAGTCGGCATCAAAATGAAAGTTTGGGCAGACGTGGTCACCACAAAAAAAAAACAACACAACCGTCCAGCACAAACGCCACTAACAGCCATGACTCCTTGTCTTCTTTCAAAGGGCCTCATTTTAATTTTATGACTGAGTATTGCTGGTTGTTAATGATCTGGAGCAGTGAGAAGATGTCAACTTGCTGTACTTCAAGAAAGAATTAATCGATGAATATTGCTGGCTTGTGTTGATGTTAATCAGTTCCAAACTACATTGTTTTCCCATGTATTTAAACAAATCTGTGTCTTCATGTGTGAAAAATTCATTGTTCAGTCATTTCTAAAATGTATTCAGTCAATTCTCGTTATCTGCCATGGTTACTTTTCTGAAAAACTCCAGGGATATAGAAACTAAAAGATACATTCGAACAATCTAGACAAAGACAGGCCATTCAGCCCAACAAAGCTCGCAAGTCCTATCCACTTCATTCTTCTAAAAAAACAATACGTCGAGTTTTGAAAGTCCCTAAAGTTCTCCTGTCTACCACACTACTTGGTCACTTATTCCAAGTGTCGGTGGTTCTCTGTGGAAAGAAAAAATTTGTAATGTTAGTGCAAAATTTACCCTTAACAAGTTTCCAACCGCATCCCATGTTCTTGATGAACTCATTTTAAAGTCACAGTCTCAATCCACTGGACTAATTCCCTTCATAATTCTATACTGAAGCTTTGATGAATTGGGTTAGGTTAGGTGGGATGACCAGCTGGGGAGACAGGGTCAGTGGGATGCCCTTGAGGATTGGTAATGATCTTTGCACAGCTTCACCTACAGAAGTCTTGTAACCATTTTCTACTTCCTTTATCATCAAATTCAATCTGAGGACCTCACTAAACCATTTAATCAGGTGATGTGTAAAAAGAGCTGTGATTTAATCGATGTGAGTTTATGACCTGCACTTACTGGGAAATCCTCATTCATGGGAAAGCCCCAGTCCCTATCATGAATGGAGTTCAATGGCTTACCCCACACCTCTCACTAGGCACTAGGCAGACACACACGTTGATCCATTCAGTGCAGTGCGTGCAGGCCGGGCATCTCAGGGTATCACAGACCTGTTATTGCTCAATGTCAGGTTTCGCTGAGGGCCTCTAAGTATTTTTTTTCTGCTGCACATGGCTGTGAATAGGCGAGATTAGACCACGGGTGTCGCAAAATGGGTTACACTGCCATTACAACAGATTATCAAATCTGTGGGTACAGAATTCACAGATTGCAATGATTTAAGGATTGCATTTTTGCCTGAGACCTTGTCACAGCACTCTGTGCCTGCACTCAATAAAACATTCTATACACAAATTAACTGAACTGAACTGATTTGAACCAATGAAGTGCACAAGTAGGTGGGGAGATTCTCCCAACTGGAGAATCAGCACTTCACTAGATAACATAGGGCTCTGATTCTGGTACAACAAGATTGAGAAATGGTCTAGGACTTCAAAAAGATCTACAGAAAATAAAAGGGCCAGAATCTCACCTGGATTGCCCCAATATAGATCTCAACCAAAGGGAAGCCTGACCCTAGGCAAGTGGGATGCTTCAGCCTACTGAGGCCCAAATGAGGCTCACAACACAATGTTCAAAAACAATCCAAGGAAAGACGCTAAATATTTCAAAAGAGGGAGAGAAACTGAAAAAACTCTGGCTCTAAGAGAATCCCCTAAAAAGAATCTTTAATAAAGGAAAGATTTATTTAACAAATTGAGAGCTAAAAAGAAAATTGAATATCTCTGAAAGGCAATCTGAACCAAAGAAATGCAAAATAAGATCAAAAGGCAAAAAGATACTTACAAAAAAGTACTTACAGAATATCTGTTCAAGAAAAACAATCCATATCAACTCACAAGAGACAGTAAGGAAAAAATGGAGAGGACTAGGAGATTAGTGAAGTGGATTCAGAAAGTCTTCAGACGCCTTCACTTTCTGCATACTTTTATGTGTTGAAGATTTAAATGGATAAATTTGCCATTTTTACCCGTCGGTCTCATCTGGATAATCCATAATGACAACTGGAAAACATTTTTAGAAAGGTTTTCAAATGTATTAAAAATCTAAAACTGAAATCTCTCCTTCCTAGAAGTGTTCAGACCTTTTGCTGTGTCACTCCACATTGACCTCAAGTCCATCTTGTTTGCTTTAATTATCCTTGAGATGTTTCTAGAACTTGATTGGAGTCCATTTGTGGCCAATTGAACTGACTGGACATCATTTAGAAAGGCACACTTATACTGTACCTGTGTATAGAAGGTCCCACAATTCATATTTCATGTCTGTACAAAAACCAAGCCATAAAGTCCAAGTAACTCTCTGCAGACCTCCACAATCAAATTGTGGTGAGGCATAGGTTTGACTGAAGGCATAAAAAAATTTCTAAAGCTTTCAGTGTTTTCATAGTGTCCTCAATAACTGTGACATGGAAGAGGTTTGGAACCACCACTACTCTGGCAAAACTGAGTAACCAGGCAAGAAGGACCTTGTTCAGGAAAGTGTCCAAGAACCCAACGACTGCTCTAACATAACCTCAGAAGTTGTCTGATGTGACTGGAGTACCCATCAAAAGGATGATTATCTCAGCAGCACTCCATCAATCAGATGTTCATGGTGGATTGGCAGGATGGAAGCCACTCTTGAGTAAAAGGCATATGGAATTGTAAAGAATTTCGAGAACATGAGGAAAAAGATTTTCTGATCCTATGAGACAAAAATTAAACAGTTTGGACACACTTCAAGCACTACGTTCAGTGAAGACCAGGTACTGCTCATCACCTGCCTGGTGGTAGCAGGGACGTGGGAGACTGGTCAGAATTGGGGGATAGGAAGAATGCAGCCAATCTCAGAAAGGTCCTTGAAGAAAACCTTCTGAATGCATGTGACCTCAGACTGGGACAACATCTTAAGGCCCTGAGACATACAGCCAAGACCACACCAGAGTGTCTTCCGGACAATTCTCTGACTGTCCTTGATTTGCCCAGACTTAAACCCCATGGAACATGTCTGGGGAAACCTGAAGATGCTTCCCATCCAAATCCAAACATGCAAAAGACTAAGCAAAAAGGCTAACTAAGGACTAACCAAGAAGAAGAAGCTGGAACTGCTGCCAAAGGGACTTCTACAAAGTATTGAATGAGAGGCCTGAATACACGATGAATAAGAAATTTCAGTTTTTAATTTGTAATAAATTTGCAAACCTTTCTGATCACAAGTTTTAATTTTGGCATTACGGGTTATTCTGTTCAGATTGTGGCAAATTTATCCAATTAAAAATAAAATCTTCAACACACAACAAATTAAGTTGAAAGTGAAGGGGTCTGAATACTTTCTGAATGCAATGTAAGGAAGGAAATTTATAAAGTAAAATGAATTCTATGAAAGAACAAAGAATAATCCAAAAACATGTTCACCACAAAGTCCTGGGAAGTTCATATCAATTTGTATAGCTGGCTGACCACTTTTCCTGTTCCATGGTGATTTTTCACCTGTTACTATGGATGGAGAATGGGCAGGCCAGATAAGCCAGGAAAACAGGATAAGGAGTGTTATGGTGTATAAAATCTGTACATTTTGGTTTCCATTATATTTTGTTCGAGACAAGACAACAGATGAACTAAGACAGATCAAAGCAGGTTTCCTCACACCTCACTTTCAAACAGCTGTTTCCTACATTGAAAGGAAGACATTCTATTTACAACCTGGGAAAGGATGCTGAGCTGACACCTCAAGCTATTGATTACTTTATGGATGGACATCTATGGCCTGGGAAAGGGAAACAGGCAATATCAAAGAACTTTATTATCTGCGAAAGAGTTTGAGCAAAATTCATCAATCACATTGACAGCCAGCCAATCAGGTTCATGTGTTGTGTAACCAAGGCATGATATTTCATAATAAATATGCCTTGGTTTGTAAGAGGAACAGAAGGAGAAGAAGGAGGAAGAAGTAGAGGAGAAGAAGCAAGAAGAAGGAGGAGAAGAAGAAGAACAGACGAAGACGACATTGGTCGTCAGAAAGGCATCATGAACATCCATTGATAAATCAAATGCCTCCCTGGGACATTCATCCTTGTCATTTCAACTTTTTCGTAAGCTTTTCCTAAAGACTATATATATTCAGACTTTCCTATCAGTACTTATTTTCTATTCTTTGTTCCAGTGGTATTATTATTATTATTATTATTGTAATAAATACCATGCTGCTTTTAACTTTCTATGCTTTGTTTTAATGTCTAGAGTGATTGAATTAATAAGATAGATTTCTTTTAGCACCTGGTGTAGCCAGATTTTTGCCATTATTTCTGTGCTGCAAGGTTTATAAGGCTGAGAGTGAGGAGCGCCACTCAAAAGAAGGGACAGTATGAGAAGAAGTTATTCTTGGCTGATAAATGGCCTATAGTCAAGGATACTGAGTCTTTGTATGTTTTAATATTTTCTTGGAGACCAAAAGTAACATTTAGGTCTGAGGTCTATTTAAAACATCATATGTTGTCCGTGCCGATAATAAGTAAGTCTCTTGAAGTGCTGAGTGACAGGCTGATGTGTGGTATAAAGTGCAAAGGGTTAATCAGCGTGTGTGTGTCATTCATAGGGCACTGTTGTGGTTAGGGTCTGTGTGTGTGTGTTCATTTTAACAGTAGACCAACCTGATAACGAACCTGACGAGAACATTTACCCTTGAGAAAACAGCCTATCAGTTTGACCAACATCAGCTATGACATTCTATTTACCTTCTTACAGTTTTGCTCAGCACTTTGTTCACATTTATACTCAGTGGAGCTTCATAATGTGAGATCCTTGGGTCATATGCTTGTTCTGTAATTTCCGCGTACTCTTTACAGTGGTACAATAAGGCAACCTGTTCATTCACCTCATGTCTTACTCCAAAATTCTCCAGTGGATAGTGTACTGATATTTTGTAGGCAATTCTGGGATCTATAATCATTTTTTTTGCCTCTGTCCTCCTAACTTTCGTCTCTCTTCTTACATGCTCTAAAATGTTTATTCCACTAATGTCATTCCATTGTAGGGTTGAGGGGTCCTTAGCAGGAGAATCAGCTGGAAAGACAGTGTTGGTGAACCAGAAGATGTTGGCTCTAGTTGCCTTTGTTAGGTAGTCCATCAGGTCTCTCCAGTTCCCGTGTTTATAGGGTAGAATGACCTCATCCTGGTCAATAAAAACCAAGTATCTGCTGGAGTACATGTTCCTGTACAGGCAGTCATTCAGTACGGCGATCTGGCCGTGATAGTGCAAATCTCCTAAGTGGTTGGGAAAGAGCCAGCCTGTGGATGGGTTAAGGTACAAATTTATCGTCCAATTAAGCACTTGCACAAACCCTTCTTTGGTATAGTAGTCCAGCACCTCCTGAACCTGGTCAGAGCAGTTCGTTTTGTAGATGACCACCTTGCCGGCCCCCAGCAGTCGGTACATCTCCAGAGATTGAATGAGCTGCAGGACATTACTGAAGTTGAACATCGTGGAAAGGCACACAGTGAAGTCCTGCTGGAGCTTGGCAGGTCGAGATTCTTTAGTGTTCTGAATTTTCAAAGCGACTCCTGGTGGTCTGCTATCCATGCTTGTACTCACAGTCACACTGGACATTGCCGTTGACCCACATGGGTTTTTGCAGAGGAATGTTGTGGCTCCGTATGGAAAATCAAAGTGCTCACTATGAATTTCCACCTTGACAGGCCCAACGTGAAGGGCGCTTTCACACTGGACGTGGCAATACAATGTTGTTTTCATCTTCTCATACTGATCTCGCTTAACAATTCCTAGGATTCGAATGACGTCCTGCTGCTGTCGGTCATCATAAAATGCAGAAATGACAAAAGCTTGGGTGCCATTCACAGGAGTGACCAATGGAGGGGCATTCTCTGAAATACACAATAAAACCCACATTGTAGTGTTAGTATATGAGTGCATTTATATGTTTGACAGACGGACTGGAAATTATTGACAAGGTCATCTATCAGGGGCCTGCTTTCCTCCAGTGTGTAACTGGAATTTGATGGGACCGACTGAAAAAAATAACTGGAGCACAGCCAATGAGGAATTGAATTGATAATGACCACCGTCAATGAGATATATGAAACATATAATATCAAAAGTTAGTACTTTGGCTTTATGCAGTTTCTGGAAATATAACACCATTAGCATTTTCATTCTGATGTTAAGTAGGCCAGCATATTAATAATAAACCCTTGAGGAAAAAAAAACAACCATGCAGTCACCATGTGCTCCCCTGCTCCAGAGTCCTTAGTTCAATGGCCATACTCACGTAACCTACAAGTATAATAACACTGTGTCCCACAAAGCTTGGAAAGAGAGGCTGTCTAAACATGTGAGATTGTGCAGATGTTTCAAAAATGACTTCAGCAAACCAATGAAGTTGTGTTTTGGTATTCTTTACAAGGTGTTCAAAGGACATTAGAAAGAATCCAAAGATGCTTCTTTGTCTTAACACATCCAGGTCTGGTCCTGGACAGGTCATTCATTAATTTGCTATACTTAGAGTGTGGTCGTCAGTGGAGTCCATCAGAGGTCTGCCCTTGGACCATTAGATTTTATGATTTATATTCATGACAGGCGGCACGGTGGTACAGTGGGTAGTGCTGCTGCCTCGCAGTTAGGATACCTGGGATCGCTTCCCGGGTCCTCCCTTCGTGGAGTTTGCATGTTGTCTGTTTGGGTTTCCACCGGGTGCTCCGGTTTCCTCCCACAGTCCAAAGACATGCAGGTTAGGTGCATTGGCGATTCTAAATTGTCCCTAGTGTGTGTGTGTGTGTGTGTGTGTGTGTGTGTGTGTGTGTGTGTTTGCAGCCTGCCCGGGGTTTGTTTCCTGCCTTGCATCTTGTGTTGGCTGGGATTGGCTCCAGCAGACCCCCGTGACCCTGTAGTTAGGATATAGCGGGTTGGATAATGGATGGATGGATATTCATGACATTGACATCATTAGAGTCAGTAAACTTATGAATGATGAGAGATTTATCATATAGTACTAAATTGGAGGGATGGTGGACAATGAGGAGCAAAAGCTATTCAAAAAGACCTGAACAAGCATCAGAGCTGGGCAAACCCTTGGAAAATACAAACAGACAAATTGGGGACAAATAAAATCTATCATATAGTGTGCTTTGCCTTTCACATCTATCTATCTATCATATATAATAAATGTAAATGTATGTAATAAAAGTACTCATTATATCAGTGGCGAGATTTATGTTGTTGTTCTGGTAGTATGATGCTCGCTTTGCCAATTATGATGACCATCCTGGCAGTCACAATCGTAAAGCAATGACAGAGCCAGAATTGATTCTGTGGCCCCAGGAGGTTGCATTTCTTTGGGCTTCATTTGCAGGAATCAAGAAACAGAACAGATGAACGGGTAAGAAACACACGAGGCAGGACAGAAACTCGTGGATGTTATTTCAGATAAAGGTGCATTTTGGTGTGTTTTCACATGGAAAATATGCAGCATTTTATGGCTTTTAAAAAGCACAGCACTCCTCCACAGTGATGTGAATGGCCATAAAACAGAATCGATTGCAGTGGTGTGTAATTGATTATAGCGGTGTGCTTCAGATTCATTGTGTTTTGTCACTGTTGCAGAAAAAAATTACAGATACAGTGATCCCTCGCTATATCGCACTTCGACTTTCGTGGCTTCACTCCATCACGGATTTTATATATAAGCATATTTAAATATATATCATGGATTTATGGCTGGTTCGGGGATTTCTGCGGACAATGGGTCTTTTAATTTCTGGTACATGCTTCCTCAGTTGGTTTGCCCAGTTGATTTCATACAAGGGACGCTATTGGCAGATGGCTGAGAAGCTACCCAACCACAGCGCGTATTATGTATTAAATAAAACTCCTCAAATATATTGTGAGCACGGGGGCTGTTCGCACCCCTAGAGGACACGGCCGCTCCTCAAAAAACACTGAAAGATTACCTTCACACTGCTCCCTTCTTTGCTGGGCTTGCATGTGGCTGCTTTGCAGGCGATATGCTTCCCGCATGGTGCTTCGCATACTTAAAAGATCAAACAGCACGTATTGATTTTTGATTGTTTGCTTTCCTCTCTCTCTCGCTCTGACAATCTCTGATCCTGACGGAGGGGCTGTTCGCACACTGGCCTAGAGGATACGGACGCTCCTCTAAAAAATGCTGAGAAATGCTTGCTCCCTTCCTTGCAGCTACTTTGTCCGGCGGTGCTTCGCATACTTAAAAGCCAAACAGCCCTATTGATTTGTTTGCTTTTCTCTATCTCTATGACATGATCTGCTCCTGACGCGCACTCCTTTGAAGAGGAAGATATGTTTGCATTCTTTTAATTGTGAGACGGAACTGTCATCTCTGTCTTGTCATGGAAGCACAGTTTAAACTTTTGAAAAAGAGACAAATGTTTGTTTGCAGTGTTTGAATAACGTTCCTGTCTCTCTACAACCTCCTGTGTTTCTGCGCAAATCTGTGACCCAAGCATGACAATATAAAAATAACCATATAAACATATGGTTTCTACTTCGCGGATTTTCACCTTTCGTGGGGGGGTCTGGAACGCAACCCCCACGATGGAGGAGGGATTACTGTAAATCAAAAACCGTGAACAAGGCTTTATGGAGTAATATTTCTTTCTTCACCTTTGAAAACTCTAAGAAACATCCATCCATCCATTTTCGAACCTGCTGAATCCGAACACAGGGTCACGGGGGTCTGCTGGAGCCAATCCCAGCCAACACAGGGCGCAAGGCAGGGAACCAACCCACCGCAGGACACACACAGCACACATTAGGGCCAATTGAGAATCGCCAATCGACCTAACCTGCATGTCTTTGGACTGTGGGAGGAAACTGGAGTACCCGGAGGAAACCCACGCAGACACGGGGAGAACATGCAAACTCCATGCAGCAGCACTACCACTGCTCCACCGTGCCGCCCTCTAAGAAACACTTTTTTTTTTAAAGAATTGGCTAAAACTAATTTTTGCATCAATATCACAGATTATTATGAAAAGAGAATGAGAGAAACAAAAAGGCTAAGGAAGAGACAGACCAATGAGTGTTTCATGGGGGACCCTTATGTCAAAATGTCCTCACCTTTCTCTTGAATTCTCATCCTGACAACAGCCACTTGCCCTTGAGGAGGCTCCTTCACAAAGCACTGTGCCACGAAAGAAGGCCATTCCCCAACATTAGAATCCTTGGCCAGAGAGATGTAAAAGAAGGTGGTGTCCACTCCTAGTGCTTTCCTGCTGGATGGGTGGCCACACTTTGCTTGTCGTCTTTCTGTATTTTCTTGTTCTTCTCCAACATCTGAAGAGGAGAGTATGGATTTGTGACAGTCCTGCACCTCCAGGTAGCCGACAGTGAAGTTCTCCTTCACAAAGAACTGCAGAAGTCCTGCCCAGGTGTTGCTTGTACTGTAAAAGTTGGTTTGCCCTGAGGTGGACAGTGCCAGCTTCTGGCTGGTGCCCGAGTTTCTATAAATGCAGTCTCTCCAAGCAGCAACCTGAATATCGTTTAGGAAATCCTCCCAGTTGGATTCACTGAAAAAACGACTAACTCTCCAGTCGATGACTTCCACACAGCCCTCCATAGTGAACTGAGCCAGCACCTCCTGTGCCTTTGTGGTGCCACTGTTTGTGTAAATGAAGACTTTTTTAGCCCCCAGCAGTTGATACATGTGGACAAGCTGGACGAGATGTGCTCTGCTGTAATTGCTAAAGACTGAAATGCAGGCAGTGAAGTCACGCTGAGGCTCCCCCTCATGGGCAGTAGGAGCTTGAATGGCAGACATTGAGAGCCCCTGGTCATTGTGTGTATTCACAGTCACTTTAGTCAAAGCACCGGCCAATCCACATGGGTTTGGGCACAGGAGGTCCACCAGCCTGTAAGGGAAGTCATAAACCGTGGAGTGGACTTCAGGATGTGCTTCTGTGGAGACCACATGGCCGTCACACTCAACATGGCAGTGGTATTCCTTGTGTGTGTCTGTGCTCACGACAGCCATAATCCGAATCACATCTCCAGTGACGTTCCCTGCTGCTTTACTGCTTTCATGAAAATAAACTGACAAAGTGAATCCTTGGGGGCTGCCGGCGTGTGTTTCTTGGTGAAAGAGGTGCTGAAAATACGGTGGAAATTTTATAAATATGAAGTAAGAAAAAAAAGTGAAGAGAAATAAGATAATCACACAGAGTCGTCGAGGGCTGTTCAGCATCCACTTTATAAAATTCATGACTGCTGTCACAACGATCTCTCTGTAGATTCAAGATTCAAGGGTTTTTGTTCATCACAAACAGAAGACAAAAGACAAATACCTAAAAAAAATAAGAAGAAGCGTTAGATGGGGAAGTCAGCCATGGCCCAGAAGGCAAATGTAGGACCTCTCATTATCACTCAAACCTTAAAGTTGTTGCTTAAGTCACTTCATTTAATGCAGTTAGACACATTTTTTCTTTAGGGCGTCATCATCGACGGGTAAACTCTGTTACTCTACACAATGGCAGAGCCGTGAAAGCAGAGCTCCTGTACAGCAGTGTCCCTCTATGTTCAGTGTTTGCAGTGTTTTTCAACCTAGATATCTATAAGGGGGGCGGCACGGTGGCGCAGTGGGTAGCGCTGCTGCCTCGCAGTTGGGAGACCTGGGGACCTGGGTTTGCTTCCCGGGTCCTCCCTGCGTGGGTTTCCTCCGGGCACTCCGGTTTCCTCCCACAGTCCAAAGACATGCAGGTTAGGTGGATTGGCGATTCTAAATTGGCCCTAGTGTGTGCTTGGTGTGTGGGTGTGTTTGTGTGTGTGTCCTGCGGTGGGTTGGCACCCTGCCCGGGATTGGTTCCTGCCTTGTGCCCTGTGTTAGCTGGGATTGGCCCCAGCAGACCCCCGTGACCCTGTGTTCGGATTCAGCGGGTTGGAAAATGGATGGATGGATGGATGGATATCTATAAGGGGGGGCGCGAAAAAAAATGGAAATTGAAGTGGAAGCCATTTATTGAAACAAACTTGTTTATTGCAACTGTTTATGGTAGAAAAATCACACAGAGTGTGTCGACTATCGGCTCTGTGGTATTTGTGTAAATGACCGCAAAATCATTCAGCACGTAGGGGACATAATGATGTAGAATACCGGAAGTGTGGAGAAACTGAGGAAATAACGGAATCAATAAAATGGTAATCTTTAAAATTGTTGGATCCTTGGTATAGGGAGCAAGGTATGCAATTGATTATAAATTGTTTCATTTATTCATTTAATAATAATACATTTTATTTATACAAGGCACCTTTCTAAGAACTCAAGGACATCCGAACAAACAATAAATAAATAAAAAAAACACATTATAAACAACTTAAAACATCAGAAAAAAACTGAAAATATAAAGATTAAAACCAAACAGGCACTGTAATCATAGAGAAAAAGCCATTTTAAACAGATGGGTTTTAAGTTTACATTTGAAAGTTGAAAATGATTCAATATTTCTAAGCTCAGTAGGTAGTGAGTTCCAGAACAGCTCCCAATGGTGGTAAGACGAGTGAGAGGAACGGTCAGGATGATGAAGGAAGAGGATCTAAGGTTATGGGAGGGAATGGCAACATGAAGAAGGATGGACAGATATGGAGGGTTGAGGTTATGAATGGACGTAAATGTTAACAGCAGAATTTTAAAATCAATTTGAAACTTAAGTGGGAGACAATGAAGCTGCTGCAAGACCAGAGCAATATGGTGAATAGATGAGGTTCGAGTAATGATGTGAGCTGCAGAATTCTGGACTAGCTGAAGCTGATTTATTAGAGAGACCAAACAGGAGTGAAGTGCAATAATCCAGCCGAGAAGTAACAAGACTGTGAACAAGAATGGCAGTGGTATGGGGAGTGAGGGAGGGGCGGATGTGATTTAATATTATGTCGTTGGAAGTAAGTAGACCGGGTGATAATGAGATTGGAAAGACAGAGTATTATCAAGGATGACACCAAGACTCTTGACCTGAGGTGATGGGGAAATAAAGGAGTTATCAATAACAAGTGAAAGATTATCAGCTTTGGATAATGATGACTTTGTACCAATGGGGAGAACCTCAATTTTGTCACTGTTTAAGAAAATGTGAAGAAAACCAGGATTTAATTTCAGCAATACAGTCGATAGATAGATAGAGATAGATAGATAGATAGATAGATAGATAGATAGATAGATAGATAGATAGATAGATAGATAGATAGATAGATAGATAGATAGATAGATAGATAGATAGATAGATAGATATTATCAATAAACGAAGATGGTAGAAAAGAAGAGTTGGGTTTACTAGCAAGGTACAGCTGGGTGTCATCAGCATAACAGTGGAAATGAATGTTATATTTACAAAAGATATGAAATGAATGGATTGTGTTCAAAAAATGCTTTAGTTGCCTCACATTTTTATGGTTTTGTTCACCCCACTGAATTAAAGCTGAAAGTCTGCACTTCAACTGCATCAGAGTTGTTTCATTTCAAATTCATTGTGGTAATGTACAGAACCAAAATTAGAAAAAAGTTGTCTCTGTCCAAATATTTATGGACCTAACTGTATATACTGTATGTATATCCCTCCACCAAAACAGCAACGTGAAAACACCATATATACAATAACAAATCCTCCCTTGCCCCTGTAATGTATAACAAACGCAAAACACAAATAACAACAATGGATGAATACGGAAATGACAATGATCGTGAACTTGAGTCCGGGTATATTACTGTCCTGAATACGGATGACTGATTAACAAAGCATGGATGTGTTTGTATCTCCCGGAAAATGGAACAATCTCACCGTGTTTCCTTGGCGTGTGGTGGATAATGAAGTCCAACCCCGGGATCTCTGGTGATGACTGAGCTGAAGTGAATCTGGCTGAATGAAAAACAAACTGGATACAAAGCACGATGAGAAAAATAGCACGAAATGCTGGTTCGTTGTCGTTAAATGAAATCTCCGTCTTTCTCCTTCCTCCTCTCTCTGTTGTTTCCCTCCTGATCGTTTAAATAGTAAAGAGCCGGATGTAACTGATTGTGAACAGGTGCTTTCCATCCTGTGGCTGCGGTCTCTCTCCCTCATCATTCCCCTCTGCACTTACGGGGACAACATTCACTGACATACACATAACGAACAGTAAACGGGATGATGGAAACAACACGCACTCAGCACATACATCGAATACACTATTACTGTGTACCCCGCTACAAACTATCTGTCACCACTTCACCACCTACCAGCTAATGTGTGGTGAGAGACAAGTTGGGATCATGTGCACCCACCGCACAACAAACCACCTGGACTGGGACCCAAGTGCAGCGGGTGACACATTAACACCACACAGGTGGCGTAGTGGTAGCACTTCTGCTTTGCAGCAAGGAGGTTGTGGGATTGTATCCCCAGGTCCTCCCTGCATGGAGAGTGCTTTGAGTAGTGAGAAAAACACAATATAAGTGTAAAGGATTATTATTATTGGAACAGTGGGAGGTTTCTCACTGTGGCTGGAGTGCCAATCCTGGCACCAAGATTTCCCTGTAAGTTGGAGGACCTCCTTTGCAGGGCTGATGTGATGGTGCAGGTCCTGCTCCACGCTCCCTCTTCTTGGTTTGAGAGCCTCTGGAACTCAACACCGTCGGTAATATATGAGCTGTGCAAATGGGGACAAAACTCTTGGAGCAAGGGGAAGGTGCAAAGTGCTTTTACTAAAAACAAAACCAAAAACAGTGTCCACAGTTATATAGGACTATACTTCCTTAGAAGGCTGGCGTCCTTCAACATCTGCAATAACATGCTGCAGATGTTCTATCAGACGGTTGTGGCGAGCGCCCTCTACTATGCAGTGGTGTGCTGGGAAGGCAGCATTAAGAAGGACGCCTTACGCCTGGACAAACTGGTGAGGAAGGCAGGCTCTATTGTAGGCACGGAGCTGGACAGTTTGACATCCGTGACGGAGCGACGGGCGCTGAGCAGACTCCTGTCAATTATGGAGAATCCACTGCATCCACTGAACAGGATCATCTCCAGACAGAGGAGCAGCTTCAGCGACAGACTGCTGTCACCATCCTGCTCCACTGACAGACTGAGGAGATCATTCCTCAGCCACACTATGTGACTCTTCAATTCCACCCGGGGGGGTAAACGTTAACATTATACGTTAACATTATAAAGTTACTGTCTGTCTGTATACCTGCATTGTTATCACTCTTTAATTTAATATTGTTTTTATCAGTATGCTGCTGGAGTATGGGAATTTCCCCTTGGGATTAATAAAGTATCTATCTATCTATCTATCTGTTCAGTGCTCAAAGTTAATTAAATAATCCGAAAAAACAGATGACTGTGTAGGTTAAAACCCAAAATAAATAAATCCTTTAAAATGAGGTTAATACTGTCTGGAAGCGGTCCTTTATAAAAACCTGGTGCCTTCTCCTTTTAACTGGCAGCTCCCCTGCTTCTCCCATACAGGCCTTGCAACAGGGGACTCGCCCTATCCGCAGGTGTACCTGACTCTCCTCCTGGTCTGGTAGCCTTCCGTCCCCTTGCTACGTGCAGCACACACGCCGGACTGAGACTCGGGTTCCCCCAAGGGCCATGGCACTCACGCTGGGGCTTAACCTCCCCAGGCCCCCCAACTCCTGCTGCCTCCTTGGCCTTAACACTAGAATTACCAGAGCCTACGAAAAAACTCATAGATCCGGCCCACCTTAAATCGCTTCTTAAATCCGCTCACACCTCTCCGCCAGCATCCTTTGTCCTCTAAATGTGCTGATAAAAGACAAGCTTCCAGCAGCCGGCTATTCCATCCCCCCCAGCGACTTAGAATTTTGCGCAAACTTTTCCCAGCTCATGCCTTGATTGATTATCTGGGAGTGAAGTGGAGTTTTAGAGTGGAAATAATAGATTGTTATTTGGAACACACGCTGTTCATGTGTGTTCCATTTCTACAGTAATCTGTGTAAACACATTGTTAAAACAGAAAATTTTTCATATTTTAGTAATAAATGTTACAAAATGTAGTAGTCATAAACTATAGAATGTAAAACCTGAGTTCCAAAGATCAAATAAACACTTTCACAAAAGCTTCAAGAATGCTACAACAGTTTCCGTGGTGTAGCACGCTAAGATTTGCTTCTTAGAGTGCAGCAACTTTGCCGTGCCTTACAGACCTGAGTTCAATTCCCTGCTGGGGATAAAGTGTTGCTTTTTTTTTTTTTTTTTTCTTTTTAACCTCAAACGGACATAAAATTTATAAATTGGTATGCACTGTCAGTTAATGACATCGTTATATTTTCATGTGGGATGCTCCTTTTAAAATATTTTAACAATTGAGACTGCAATTAACATGAACAACTGTCCTTATAACTTATTTTTAAGATCCATAACACACAGACAGACAGAGCACTGCGTAATAGAGAGACAGACAGGCAGAGATATATAAATAAACAGGGAAGGCACATGTACTGAAAGAAAAAAAGATCAACATGTGCGTTGTTCCTGCTGCACTGAATAAGTTCACGTGCTCTAACATCACCCCTCCCACCAATCTGACTCTCTAAGTAACGGCACAAGTACAGACGCAAACCAAGTGTAATCAAGAGTCCCCGGTTCGATCCCCACTCACTCCTAAATTTGCCATTTTCAGTAGTAAGCTGATCTTTTTGTTAATATTATACAGTACGCACATGCACTTCATTTGCGTCTGCTTGCTGGGCCAGATTTACAAATTTTGTTGTAGGCTCTGGTAATTCTAGTGTTAAGCGGTGAGCCATCCATGATCCTGGTCAATCCTGCTCCTCTGAAAAGCTCAACAGGAGCGACTCAATCCATCCGCCTCCGAGTGTCGGCTTTACACCCTGCCAGGGCTCTCCTTCCAGCTGCCTGCCTTTGCTCAAGTGAGCCTGCTCTCTCTCTCTCTCTCTCTTTCTGTCTCTCACTCTGGCTTTTTTCTCCTCCTGCCGTCTTCTTTCTCTTACCTCCGTTCTCTTTCCTTCCCTTCCTTTCTTTATTTCTCCCAGTCTCTTGTGCTGGCCCATACTTATACAGCTCTGTGGGTGCATTGACTCAATCATTCATTGCAGGAAGCCAATGAAGCAATTGAGAACCTTCACGTACTGGTGCGTCTCGCCCCAACTGCCTCATCAACCCCCTGAGGATGTGCGAGTGCGCCCACGGAGAATGACATGGCCAATGAATTATTTAAAACCCAGCCATTCTTTCACTATACCACAGCTGGATGCAGATTGACGTCATACAGAGGACAGAGCAATTGCAGATTAAGGGCCCAATGGAGTCGAGTCAAATTCTGGCATTTATGGAATTCCCACTGTAACTTTTCTGAATTGCTGGCACAGGTCTCTAGCCTCAGAGCCACCAGTCTGTATCTGTGGCGAGTGTACTGGCACAAAAATGGCTGCAATCGCATTATCCAGGTGGGTGCTGCACATTAGTGGTGGTTGAAGTGGCTCCCCACTCACTGAAGCGCTTTGAGTAGTGACAAAAGCGTAATGTAAATGTAAAGAATTATTATTATTATTATTATTGTTATTATTATGTCTGCACTGTTCAGAACAGGAACTTAATAAAACACATCCAACAATCATAGAAAAACATATGAAACCAACGTAAAGATAACTAGCTGCAAGGTAATCGTACAACCAATAGAGTTACAGTATATTGTAAGATTACAGTTAATTTATTTTGTTTTTTTGCATATCACAATATACAGATGTCTATCAAAATGGAACAAGCAAACATCTATACTAATAAAAGGCAAAGCCCTCACTCACTCACTCACTGACTGACTCACTCATCACTAATTCTCCAACTTCCCGTGTAGGTGGAAAGCTGAAATTTGGCAGGCTCATTCCTTACAGCTTACTTACAAAAGTTAGGCAGGTTTCATTTCGAAATTCTACACGTAATGGTCATAACTGGAACCTCTTTTTTGTCCATATACTGTAATAGAGTGCAGCTCGATGGCCGTGGGAGGCGGAGTTGCGTATCGCGTCATCACGCCTCCCACATAATCACGTGAACTGACTGTGAACGCAGTATGTAGAAAACAAGGAAGAGCCCCAAAGAGCGCTGAAGAAAACATTCATTACACAATTGAGAAGGCAGCAAAACAATAAGAAGCGAGCGAGTGACGCATAAATTAAGTTCATAGACCTACAAAAGGTTGCCATTGATTTGAGGCAAGATTGCTTTTCTCCTGTACAACTATACATTGCATTCTCAACCGGAAGCTTGCACGGCTTGGTCATATTACAACCGGAACAGCGGAGCGCCTTATATGAGCAGGCAGTCAGCTAAAGAAGGGAATCAATAAATAACTATAATCTTAATAAACGAACAAAAAATTGCGGAGAATCTGCGGATTACATAAAGGAAATTGGTACCTGAACAGAAAAGTGAGTCTCAAATAGCTACACAATAACTATAACAATCGTAATAAACGAACAATAAAACACTACAGAACCGCGAAGCAAGGAGAAAGGACGGCCTTATATGGCATTCGTTTATAAAACAGCGGAGAAGCTGTGTAAAGGCAGCTTCACAAAAAAACAGATCCTTAACAAATTGTTATTGGTATATTTTCCCTCAGTTTAAAAAGGTTTACTTTTCCTCTTAAAAACAATTTTAAGGCAGTACTTCGCCGCTGCGAAGCGCGGGTATTTTGCTAGTTTAATATAAAAATGAAACAAGGATAGCGTAAACTCTTAGCCTACAGGCATGAGTAAGTTAAAAAATGTCCCTTGGTGATCATAAAAGAATTCCTTCATGAACATTTTATTGTCTTTGTCTAGTTTTTTTTTGTTTTTATTGTATATACAGTATAGCGTTATCCAATAATACTTTTCACACAGCAAATGTCATTTATTGGAGGTGAAAACAGAGACGTTAAATGAACAGAAGCCATAGTCTGCTAGCAAACAAGAATTAGATTTACCCATTGATGCGTCCCTTCCGCATTTTGTTGAAAGGGCGAATTCCATTGTGGTGCACTGAAAGAAGGAAATCCAGGGTGTTTTTAGCTAATTGTGCTCCTTGCATCATAAGAAAGAGCAGTAAACGCCACATATTGATTTGGCAAAAGTTTACACCGGATGCCCTTCCTGACGTAACCCTTCCCATTTATCCGGGCTTGGGACCAGCACGAAGAGACACACTGGTTTGTGCATCCCCTGTGGCTGGGTTGCAATAATAATGACAGTAATGAAAAATAATTAAAAATTGTGGAGATGGCATACACCTTAACCAAAATAACACACTTTATAGGCTAAGAATCCAAAATAGAGTTAAAATAATAACAAACTGTAACCTTTTAATAGTATTCATGATAAACATACTTGAATAATCCCCTGTCACTCATTTAAGAAAACAGGACCCGCAGTGGTGCCCTGGTAGTGCTACGGCATCACAATCGGAGACCCCAGTGTTCACATTGTGGTCAATTAATTGCTTTGCCAATTATGATGACAATCATAGAAATCACAATCGTAAAGAAATGACGGAGCTAGAAACAATTCTTTTCATTTCAGCCATTATTCTTCCTCATCTGACTTCTAGCATTCCATTCCTCTAGTCCTGCCTCTAATCAATTCCACCAATAGTTTTTAGTTGAGGGGGTGTCAATCCCACACTGTCAGTTTGATGAGAAAATCCAGAGGATACATCAGCACCTTGGTCCAGATTCTCTCTGTATTTCTTCTGAACTACACTCATCTATTCACTGATTTTCCTCTTTCCAGCTTCCAACCTTCTTAGAAATCTCAGATCTCATCCGCAAATCTAAGCCATTTGCTTGTCAGCTGGACCCCCTTCCCACAGTTCTGGTTAAAGCCATCCTCCCCTCTCTGGTCCCTCTTATTTCTGCTATAATTCACTCTACTCTCATTAATGATACTCTTCCTTCATCTTTTAAAACTGCTGCAATAAGCCCAATACTGAAAAAACCTGGTGCCAATCCTACTAACTTCAATAATTTTCGCCCTATTTCTAATCTGTCCTAATCTAATAGTAGCTATCCAACTTCACTCCCACTTATCTCATAATAATCTATATGAAGAGTTCCAGTCAGGTTTTCACCCCCTCCATAGTACAGAAAATGCACTTCTTAAAATTACCAATTACCATCTAATGGCTGCTGACTCCGGTTTAATTACTATTCTCATCCTCCTTGACCTGAGTGCGGCCTGTGATTCTATTTGTCATAACACTTTCCTTAATAGATTATCTTTGATTGGCATTACCCACACTCCACTTGATTGGTTCAGTGCCGCAGGCCTCTCAGGCCGCACTCAGTTCATTCAGCTTAAAACTTTCACATCCCAAACACCGCTGTAACTTCAGGTGGGCTCTGTCCTGGGGCCTCTTCTTTTTATTACTTACATTCTTCCCCTCGGCAATATCGTTCGTAAATATAACATTCACTTCCACCATTATGCTGATGACACCCAGCTCTACCATGCCACCTCTTCTTTTCCACCATCTTCACTTATTGACTGCATTGCTGAAATTAAATCCTGGTTTTCTTCAAATTTTCTTAAATTAAACAGTGACAAAACTGAGGTTCTCCCCACTGGTAAAAAATCATCATTATCCAAAGCTGATAATCTTTCACTTGTTATTCATAACTCCTTTGTTTCCCGATAACCTCAGGTCAAGCGTCTGGGTGTCATCCTTGACAGTACTCTGTCTTTCTAATCTCACATTAATAACATCACCCAGTCTGCTTACTTCCACCTACGTCATATTAATCACATCCACCCCTCTCCCCATAGCACTGCCATTCTTGTTCACAGTCTTGTTACTTCTCGTCTGGACTATTGCAATTCACTCCTGTTTGGTCTCTCTAATAAATCTCTCTATAAGCTTCAAATAGTCCAGAATTCTGCCGCTCACATCATTACTCAAACCTCATCTATTCACCATATTACTCTGGTCTGGCAGGAGCTTCATTGGCTCACAATTAAAGTTTCAAATTGATTTTAAAATTCTGCTGTTAACATTTAAGGCCATTCATAACCTCACCCCTCCATACCTATCCGACCTTCTTCATGTTGCCATTCCCTCTCAAAACCTTAGATCCTCCTCCTCCTCCATCCACCTGACCGTCTCTCTCGCTTGTCTTACCACCATTGGGAGCGGAGCGTTCAGCCGTTCTGCTTGCTAGCTCTGGAACTCACTACCTACTGGGCTAAAAATATTGAATCATTCTCAACTTTCAAATGTAAACTTAAAACCCATCTGTTTAAAATGTCTTTTCTTTATGATTACAGTGGCTCTGTTTGGTTTTCATTTTTATATTTTCTGTATTTTCTGATGTTTTAAGTTTTGTTTATAATGTGCTTTATTACTTATTAAATTGTATTATTATTATTATTATTACAAGGGGTCTCCGCCCCCTGCTCGCTCCGCTCGCCTACCCCCGGCGTTGGGTATCCTAAAATACATTGTTTGTATATCCGTCAATCAAGCTTGTTCGTTTTGAACCCGTGCCTGCTTTGCTTCCGCAGTTTCAGACGCGCGTTTACTTCACTCCGCAGTGGTGCCACTCACAATATGGCGGTGACGCCTGTGCCTTCACTCCGCAGTAGTGCCACTCACAATATGGCGGTGAAGCCTGCGCCTTCCATCAGTTATAATCATCAAAATTAAAAGAAATAAACATTTGAAATACATCAGTCTGTGTGTAATGAATGAATCTAATATACAAGTTTCACTTTTTGAATGGAATTACTGAAATAAATCAACTTTGTCATGATATTCTAAGTTTATGACCAGCACCTGTATATTTCTATTATATAAAAAAGCTTAGGACGAGACAAGACCTGTTGAGAGAGATGAGACATGACTTTCTCAGAAAGACACATTTACGTCCCGCAAGACGAGACTTTGTGCCAAGAGATTTAACCAGGGCCGGGGCTGGAAAAAGACAAAGTAGAACGTCATAAAGAATTCAAAAACGTTGACGCGATACACATGCAGAGCGGGTTAGAGATAATGGAAGTACGAAAATTCGAAAGTCTCAAAAAAATTATAGTAAAGATCGAAATAGCGCAAACAAACGGAAATTATTACACTGTGAAATAACAACAGCAAAAAGAGTTTGAATATATTGTTTGGATTTAAACTTTAATTCGGAGACTTGTGGATTGTCTAATTCGTGTTGCCAGGAGGGGACAGTTCTGTCTCTCAAATAAAAGAATAGAAAATCTTCCTCTTCATAAGGGCGCACCTTGGGAGCAGGACCCCCAACAGGAGCAGAGGATATCTGGGGGAGAAGAGAGACAAGGCAGTGAGACAAAAGGACAGCAGCTGCACAGGCTTTAAAATGTTTGAAGTGCCAACTACCTTACAGCTGCCTCCGCTCCTCAGTCTCTGGCTGCCCCAGGCTTTTTTAGAACATTAGAACGCTCTAGACGAGAACAGGCCATTCAGCCCAACAAAGCTTGCCAGTCCTATCCACTTATTTCTTCCAAAAAAACATCAAGTCGAGTTTTGAAAGTCCCCAACTTCTTACTGTCTACCACACTACTTGGTCACTTATTCCAAGTGTCTATCGTTCTTTGTGTAAAGAAAAACTTCCTAATGTTTGTGTAAAATTTACCCTTCACAAGTTTCCAACTGTGTCCCCGTGTTCTTGATGAACTCATTTTAAAATCACAGTCTCGATCCACTGGACTAATTCCCTTCATAATTTTAAACACTTCAATCAGGTCACCTCTTAATCTTCTTCTGCTTAAACCGTATAGGCTCAGCTCTTTTAATCTTTCCTCATAATTCAAACCCTGTAGCCCTGGAATCAGCCCAGTCGCTCTTCTCTGGACATTTTCTATGTCCTTTTTGTAGCCTGTAGACCAAAACTACACACAGGACTCCAGATGAGGTCTCACCAGTGTGTTATAAAGCTACAGCAGAACCTCCTGTGACTTGTACTCCACACATCAAGGCGCTATATAACCTGACATGCTGTTAGCCTTCTTAATGGCTTCTGAACACTGTCGGGAAGTCGATAGCTTAGAGTCCACTACGACTCCTAAATCCTTCTCATAAGGTGGACTCTCGATTTTCTGACCGCCGATTGTTTATTCAAACCTCACATTTTCACTTCCTATGTGTAATACTTTACACTTACTGACATTAAATTTCATCTGCCACAAATCTGCCCAAGCGTGTTTGAAATCCAAGTCCTTCTGTAATGATGTAATGGATTCCAAGTTATCTGCTAATCCACCTATCTTGGTATCATCTGTATACTTTTATGTTATTCTTGACACACCTGATTTTCAACTTCAGCTTATACCTCTACAATCAGAAAGCTATAAACACAGACAGGTAGTCATTTATATAAATAGAATGAAAGAAGATGCAACTGCAGAAGCTCTGCTGACATTTGTTTTCCTTCTTTTACTTAACCACAAGTGAAAATGTGAAGTCACAGTCTGCTACTGTCTTCATTCGCAGGAGCTCAAACCAGTGCCATAGGGCAAGGCCGTTTCTGGGCATAGGCCCTCTAGTGACCAGGGAGGATTATTGCGGTCATCTGTAGAGACTCCTGTCTTTATTTGGTTTAAAAAAAATTGTCCGGACAGGACTGGAGCACAAAGAAAGTTTTATATTGAGACCCGCAGCGGCGCCTGCACCGTCTGCACTATGCACAGGACAATGTGTGCGCTGTTTCATACATTAGTGCAGGCATCTTGTCAGGCATATCGTGCGACATTCTACCTCCTCACTCACTACCTGTTTGCGAGACAGTGAGGGAGAGGCGCTTCACCTTTGGCAGTCAGCCGTTGTCAATACCAGAGGTGCCAGGACTCACACCCTGCTCTTGTCACGTGACGCGCAGCCTGCCAGGCGGAGACACATTTGAGTCCGGGCGGTGCCAAACCTTAACCCTTTAAAAGGGTGAGTGACAACCGACCGGAGTGTAGTGAGCGACCGAGTCCAGGAAACCTCCTCCTGTCATCGCTGCCACCCGCTTGGCTTGCTGGTCTTGGAGACAGGAGCACTGGCACTGCAGCAGGGACACTGTGGTCGCTACGCCACCAGGGATTTTTAAACAATACATACACTGCTGGGGAAAATTATACAGAGACCATCTCGATGGCCTTGCAATGATGACCATTAACAGACACGCGTCTAGGAATATCTCATATGATGAATCTAAGTTAGAAATGATTTGCTGCCAAAAAGTCAAGATTTTAAAAAGGCTTTTATTTGCAATGTTAACTCTCTCCATTTTCCAGTGACGAATTTCTAATGTTATTTATTTGTGGTACTTTCTTTTTCTGTTTAAAGCCTGTTAAATAAGTTATTTACGAGGGACGTTCAAAAAGTTTCGGCACTTTTATATTTTCGTTGGAAACGGTGAAGGCGGGAGGAGTAGTAAGTGGGCATTAAAACGTTGGTATGACGCTGGGAAAACCGCATCGCAAACGGAGGTGACTATAAAGAAAAGTGATGATATTTGTTTTTTGACATTCTTACAGTTAAAAAAAAAAAAAAAAAAGCGGAAACGTTTTGAACGTCCCTCGTATTTGTAAACTGGATCTATTTTGTTATTTTATTGTTCCATATTTCAGCATTTCTTTCTTTATTGAACGTGCAAAAAAATAAGGGGTGCGGGATAAGCGATGACCTCGCGGATCACATAATGATGGCTCAGTCTGTTCCAGATAAGCATCTTTGGATTCACTGAAGGTTTTCTGGAACTGAATTATCCCGAGTTCAGTGAATCCTGATTTTCTTTAACTGTACTTTGCCGGGGGACAGACCCCCTGATGGATGATCTGCCGCTGATTGCAGTTAATTAAATACTGGCCCATAACTTTGCCGCCCTATTACTTAAAAATGAAAGTGCCAGAGTGTTTCTTTAGCGCGACGCCATTAGGGGAACCTTTTTATTTTTGTTCCCAATAACAACCATAGGTTCCAGAAAAATCCTTTATTTATTTAGATCCATTAATAGATTCCATAAATAACCACAAATAGAGACAATATTTTTTATACAGTCTATACAGGTTTATGATTTTAAAGGACTCTCGCCGCATACAATCATAAAGCCTCAGTTCCGATTTTCTTGTGGTTCTCTCCTGCTAGGCAGCCTACTGTAGTCACTAAAGGTTTCTAATTTGTATCTCAGGAAGCTTTACAAAGCCCAAAGAGCCCATTTTAATTACATAATCAAGTGGCTCTGTGGCAAGCAAGTTCTCTAAGAAGAACCACAGAAGCCAGTGAAGTGCTACTAGAGTGCAGGAGGCTGCCTGTTTGCAGACGTGGTCGAGCCGGTCCTGGACTTTATACCTTTCAGACTGTCTTTCACTTAACCTTCCACGACCCGCAGCCCCCCAGCATCACTTTCTGTTCCCTGTACCGCAGCTCCTCTGGACGTCAGAACACAATGAATCCAACTTAAGTACAATTACATAAACTTGAGATATAAAGTACGGCGCTACGTATTTACAACTTAATACTAATGAATAACCCGGCAAACAGTAACGCAGATTCTTCAGTTAATTTCTAACACTCACGGTTTACACCAGAAACAAATAAAGTCACTAGCCAGTATAAAATACAAAAACTGGAAAAGCGCGTTTAACGAGATTCACAGATAAAACGCTGAAAGAGGAACAAACAGCAAGAGAGTACACGAAATAAGATCGGAACACATGTAATACTTTAGAGAAGAACATTTGTGCCACAATGAAACAAATCTATAAATAAAACGGCAGTGGTGAAATAAATAAACACATGAAAACATACAACGATTTCATACTTGACGTTTTTTTTATTTCATTTAGGCACAAATACGAGGGACGTTCAAAACTTTTCCGCACTTTCATATTTTCGTTGGAAAGGTGAAGGCAGGAGGGAGGAGTAGTAATTGGGCATTAAAATGTTGATAAGACGCTGGAAAAACCGCATAGCAAACGACGGTGACCATGTAGAAAAGTGATGTAATTTGTTTTCGAAATTCTTAATAAACAAGAGTTTAAAAAGTGCGGAAGATTTTTAATGCTCCTCGTATATTATTTCGTACGCACGTATAGGATGTCTTTATCAGGTAACTGGAAAATAATTGACATTTTAAAAATCACCTGTAACCCTTGAGCGTGTCCTTCAGTTTGAAAGAACCTGCGGTTGGTCAGCTCCTCGAATGGACTTAACCGTGTGCTCCATTATCCAGGAGGTATTGCGGCACACGGAAAATGCTAAACCACATTTTTTTTGTGGTGCAAATGTAAGCATGAGATAATACTGTACATCGTAAAGAGTACCAACTGGCGGACACCGCGAGCGTCCATATAGTGACTGACCTTTTGTGTGAAAGAAGGCAGGAACGCAGAAACTCCTATTAACAAACGATAAAGCACTAAGTTTTAAACCTGAACGCGGAAGAGTTAAAAAAAGTACATTTACATTTACAAACATATCTACATATAAACACACAGGGCTGGGCAAGAGGTTTACAGTTGTCCCTGTGGAAAAAAGACATGCAGGTTATGATTATTACAATAGCTTAATCATCTCAAAATAATGTCACATAATGGCACAGTGCGCGTAAGATACAGGTCGTGTGTAACAAATAAATAAATAAATACTGATACAAATTCACAAATACATATTAGTACAAGAATAAACTCTGTTTCGCGTACTCACAACAGTAAACCTACTTTTGTCCACCCCTGTTCATATACGAGGGTCGTTCAAAAATTTTCCTCACTTTTATATTTTCTTTCGGAAGGTGACTATGTACAGAAGTGGTGTAATTTGCTTTTTGAAACTGCGGAAAGTGCGGATTCTTTTTGAACGTCCCTCATATATATACACAAGCTATTTTTCATCCTTATAAACTATTAAAAACACTTACAGAGATGGGAGTAAACGTCAATCAAAGTCGAAATCAGTCAGTTTCTAAACTCCAGGACAAACGGTGAAAGACGACAAAAGTGAAATCCGATGGCGCAGCCTTAATGCAAGCATTAAACGAAGAATGGTGTGATTGAAGACTCCGCCCTGAAAGAACCTGCCGAACAGCTCGATGAAAAGGAATCAAGTGTTCTGGCTTTAAATGGCTTTCATTTCAGGAACAGAGTAATGCACTTAGCAACATCACCATTGTCTGGCCCATTTGTTTGATTTTCAATTGACATTTTTTGATATCATAAGGATTAATTGCGAATTTGTCCAGTTTATTGTCTAGTGTGGAGTGGCGCAGTGCTTAATGCTGCTGTCCTAAAAGCCGCCAGCGCGCGCTTCGAATTCCAGCACACAGTGAAGAATTTAGATGTGGGGCGGCACTGGGCGCCCACACCAAAAATAATCGGTATGTTCATTACCGCCAGAACCGGTCAATCCAGTAGGTACCGTTTATGAAAGTTAAGGAGCGCCCTCCGGATACCAAGGGGAATCCTTAACCACCCCCTACCGGACAGCTGCCCAGCTTTGCATCATTACTCATTTTTTTTTTTTTTTTGAGTACTGTAATTCAAATGAAAATCAGAGTAAAATAACACCATTTTTGCCACTACTTATATTTAATCAAACTCATTTATTTTAGGTAAATTTGAGTAAATTAATAAATTAAGTTTACTCAATAATGCAGTATATGAAATCTACTCAAAAATATTGCTTGTAATTTGTTGCCTTGTTTTTTTAAGTACTTTTAACGCATCATTTTTTACAGTGGCAGTCATCGAAGTCTAATCCTGACACCTCACTATCGACAACAAAGGGTGTAGCCCCCACCTAGGGCTCCGGTTTCGACCGGCAGTATAGCGCCATCCGCTTGTTTCTACAGATTCCCTCCACATCCCACACTCACCACGCACGCACACGCACTCATAATCTACACCAACGTTTCTCAACCTTTAAGTATTTGCGACCCGAGTTTTCATAACAGTTTTAATCGCGCCCCCCTAACGTTTTTTTTTTAAAGGAGCCCACTAATATCAATTTGTTCTTTTTTAATTAATGATTTATTATAGATGCATATTTTATTATACCTACTTAACTTTTATCGACATTTATCTAACTCTATATTTATTTTTCTAGTATCAGAATGTAGTTTAAGTTAATTTGTTTTGGTTTCAATAGATGTATTTTTCATATTTTCGATTCTTGTTTTCTTTTTTTCACATCTTCGCGCCCCCCTTTTTGTTACTTCGCGCCCCCCTAGGGTGGCCCGCCCCACAGTTTGAGGACCACTGCTCTACACTCTGACAAATAAAGGGTGCCGCAGTGGCTCTTCAGACCGATACCATTTTTAGTTACCAAAGGTACCAGAAAGAGAATGTATTTATTTATAACAGATTTATGAAATACCAAAGCACCCCAGTTTTTCAAAGGACTCCTGATGAAGGAAAAAAAATAATGACACAGGCTGGGTTCAGGTTCCCTCGATCTGTTAGTGCGCTAAGCACATCTTTCCAAGGCATAAAGAACCAGCTTTGTAAAGAACCCCTTCCGAGATTGAAATGGACCTCACTCACGGACTATCGCTATGAGGAACCACACAATCCAGCCCAGTGCCATTTTAGGACCGTGTTTTGTAAAGTGTACACATACCCGGTGTCTCTAAATTGTGTGGTGTGTGAGACCCTCAATTGACTGAATCATCTTCCATTGTGCCAGATTCTAAAAACAAATTAAAGGTTTATATTATGTTACATTGTTCAAACAAGGTCCCGATATCACGAGTGATAACGGGATAAAATATGGGATGCCCGACCTGAGCCTCCTCGAGGTGTGCAATGTCATTGCCGCTCGAAGATTATGGGAGCTTATAGGGGTGTCCCCCCCCCTCAGTAAACTCGAGTTGCTAAAACGGCGCCCCTCGCTATCCATACCGCAGATAGGGTGGGTGGGCGATTGTGGTTGGAATTAAGGTCGGGAGTAAAATAAATTGAGTAAAATAAATGCCCCGGCTGAATGTTGACAACCACTGCTTAATAGACGTCCATGCTCACTGATTTGATAAACGGTGCGCTAAACTCAGTAAAGTCGTATATCCTGCTCAGTTCTTTTTATTTATTTCTTGGTTTTGTTTAGTGAGTTTCATCGCCTTGAGGTTATAACCTGCCGCTTTTATATACACGATTCTCATCTTGGTGTCCTCTTGACTTAATTATTGATATGAAACGAGATTTACAGTGTGGCCAAATTAAGACCACCAAGGTTTAAAACTCGCCTTATAAAATCCCCAACACGAGGTACGAGGAAGTTTCCGCACTTACTTTAACTCAATTTACTAAGACTTTCAAAGACACGTCACTTTTCTACAAAGACACCTTCGTTTGCGATGCAATTTTCCTAGCGTACCAAGTTTTAATGCCCAATTTATTACTCTCCCCGTCTTCACCGTTTCCAACGAAAATATAAAAGTCCGGCAACTTTTTTGAACGTCTCTTCAATGTATAGCCAAAAATCTATCCATCCATTATCCAACCCGCTATATCCTAACTACAGGGTCACGGGGGTCTGCTGGAGCCAATCCCAGCCAACACAGGGCGCAAGGCAGGAAACAAACTCCGGGCAAGGCGCCAGCCCACCGCAGTAGCCAAAAATCACTGAAGGAATACCGCAATGGGCTTTAACAGGTCCTGATATTTCTTTGACAAAAAAAAAAAAACTTGTAGGAGGAAAAAATGTAAGAAATTCTTCTAATTCAGAGAGACCCAGTTCGGTTTTGAACGTCACATTTATTAATAATAAATCAGGCACATACATTTAAGTAGGAAAAATATAAATCATTAATTTTCTATATTCATTTATCTAGAGCAATAATGGGCACAAGACAGGAACTATCCCTGGACTGGACGCCAGTCGATCGCAGGCTAAAAACAAAAGTACAAAACTTTAATACTGGGTCAACTTAATCTTCCGTTTTTGTCCATTTGTGTATTGCAGTAAATGTAACTGACGAGGGCGACGTCACATCTTCGGGAAATCCACTTTCTTCTCATATCTCACTCAATTTTCAAAATGCTGTGCCAGTTTGTGCGAATAGGGTGATATGTAACCGAACGTTTTCGGTTCGAAGTCGGTTCGTTTAGGTTCGGCGATGTTTGGTGGTTTTTATCCGCAGTGCCAACTTTGATATTTTTGTTTCCTAAACTAAACTGGGAGTTTAGGGTTTAAGGAGAATTTCTGTCCATTTGGAGTGCCACGCGAGTCAAGCAAGGATGTGAATTCCAGTGGTTTAAGAGGGACCCCTTTGGAGTTCTGTTGGAATCATCCGCATGTGTCAAATCGAAGAACCGTGGATTTCATGACAGTCATTCACAGTGGTATAAATTAAAGTGGCAGTGGGTTGGTCTCGTTGCTACGACGCTATTTGTAAATGAATATTGAATAACGCGGGGAGAGGCTGCTTCTTCTTGGCCATAGCAAGAGTCATACTGGACAAAAATGAGTTAACAAGAGACTGTCACTCCCGACGTCACCTGCTACCTCTAAACATGCCGCTCCTTGAAAACTTAGCCGCCCTCAGCAACTCTCTAGATCAGGCATGTCAAACACGCGGCCCCCATGACAGATCCTAGTTAGCACTGAACTTGTACAAAATGATTGATTCAATCACAAACCATAGTATTCTGCATCTTCGGTGTTACTTATTGACTTTTCTTACTTCTGCCTTCTGACAAAAGCGCGTTTCCCATGGCATTACGGTACCGGAAACGTCATCTGCTAGTATAGCCACGAGCCTTGACAAGTTAATAAGCCGCAGAGTCACAATTGAAGTGCTAGGCTGCAGCAGGGGTGGCCTTAGGCATGTGCAAACTGTGCACCTGGGGCCGCCACGCCAATGTATACTGAAAATAAAACAGAAAGAGAAAATAATAATAATTCATTACATTTATATAGCGCTTTACTCGGTACTCAAAGCGCTATCTACACAGGGATGAACCGGGAAGCAAACCCACAATCTTCCACGGTCTTCTTACTGTAAAGCAGCAGCACTACCACTGCGCCACCTGTGAGGACAATAACCACAGAGCTGACGGCAATGTGGCCGAAAAACATTCTGTTTCTTGTTAATTAGTACGCTGTATTTACAAATGGCGGCACGGTGGCGCAGTGGGTAGCGCTGCTGCCTCGCAGTTGGGAGACCTGGGGACCTGGGTTCGCTTCCCGGGCCCTCCCTGCGTGGAGTTTGCATGTTCTCCCCGTGTCTGCGTGGGTTTCCTCCGGGCGCTCCGGTTTCCTCCCACAGTCCAAAGACATGCTGGTTAGGTGGATTGGCGATTCTACATTGGCCCTAGTGCAGGGGTAGGCAACGTCGGTCCTGGTGAGCCGCAGTGGCTACAGGTTTTCATTCCAACCCAATTGCTTAATTAGAAACCAATCATTGCCAATCTCAGACCTTATTTAATTTTATGGCTTGTTAGTCTGTGCAATGTAAGGCTCTTATATCGTAGATTTTTTTTCCTTTCCAAGGATATCATCCAAATGATTTGAAGCCTAAAACAGATCATTTTCAGTCTGTCACATTTTTCTATTAAGTGTTTTATTAAATCAAACAGTGCATGATGAACACACACAGATGGAATTGGAAAAAAGCTAGCTGGAGAACTGCTGGCTGCTTTGTCTTTTACATCTTATTGCTAATAAGGAGCAATTAAAACACTGAATGCAGCAGTTTAAGATTGAAATAAGCAATTAAGGTTGGAGAACCTTAACAAGCGAGACCACTAAAATGAAGCATCAAAATGTCACTTAAGCAATATGTGCTTCATCAGCAATAATTGAATTCTCGTTAAGGAACTGGGTTGGAACAAAAACCTGCACATACTGCGGCTCACCAGGACCGACGTTGCCTACCCCTGCCCTAGTGTATGCTTGGTGTGTGGGTGTGTTTGTGTGTGTCCTGCGGTGGGTTGGCACCCTGCCCGGGATTGGTTCCTGCCTTGTGCCCTGTGTTGGCTGGGATTGGCTCCAGCAGACCCCCGTGACCCTGTGTTCGGATTCAGCGGGTTGGAAAATGGATGGATGGATGTATTTACAAATGTCGCTAGGGTCGGAGCAGTAAGCTATATGTAGTATTACAACGTTTTGCCGTAATGAGAATATCATGGGTCGCCACTTGGTTTTCAAGTTACGGACACGCGCATATAGAAGCGTGTCATGAGCACAAGGCGGCTATGCAGTGTCCGCAAAGGACGTGGCCATCCGCCGTGTATAAGATACCATATTGACATTGGCGGGCGAAGGGGCCACCGATTCTTTCTCTGCCCAGGGCCGCCACGAGCCTATGCCGCCCCTGCTAAGGCTACACTACTGACTGGGCTGCTGAGACTGGCCACTGGGCAGAACTGACCATCACGAGTAGTAATAGCCCGCATATCTTCACGTTGTTTTGCTCTAGTTTCATGTAATTTTGTGCTAGTATTGTAACGAACAGTTAGTGCAGACTACAGCTGAAGATCTGAAGTGGACGTGAGAAGTTGGCGAGTTGTTTATTAACATTTTTGTGATTTTGAGTTTGTAAAATTATTGTAGGTCAGGTGGCTTTTTGCATATCGGCTTATTTTACAATATAAACTTTGAAGTAAACTTAGTAAAGTAAAATTTAATTTTTGGAGGATTTGTTTTCCAACTTGAATTACTGAGCAATGAATTCAGTGAGCATTTTCGTGATTTCAGTTCACACAAACAGGGCATTGCGCTGTTCTCTTATACAACGTTGAGAATGCGCCTGAGAATATCCAAATGGAATTGATTGAAGTGCAGTCAGATTCTATTCTGAAGGCAAAATACAACGAAGTTGGTGTGCCAGGCTTGTATGCTTACCTGCCACCCTCGTATGTGCAGATCCGTAAGTTGGCATCGAGAGTACTGTCTATTTTCGGAAGCACTTACCTTTGTGAGCAATTGTTTTTTTGTTAATGAAAGCTACCAAAACCCCACATCGCTCAAGACTTACCGTCGAGCACCTTTCATCCCTCATAAAAGTTGCAGCTGCACAAGATTTCAAGCCTGATATTGACGAACTGGTTACTAACAAGAGATGCCAAGTGTCGGGACAAAAGAAATAAATCTCAGACTGTAAGGCTCCTATATAAGCAATGAATATAATATAATGAATATCAATCATCAAGACACTATATAAAAGCGGTCCGGATTGTCCTTCCGTCCCGTGAGTGCAAAGCGTAGCGGTATTCCGCTTATCACAGACTTACTACTTGCGGCACGAAGCGACGCGATGTGAGCGGAGTTCTGGTGTTCCCATCGTTCCCTTGCTTTTGTGCGCGATGCGCTGGAAAAATAGACAAAATTTTGTCTCTGGAAATAATTAATGTTGATGGAGTATACAAATGCCTCACCGCGTAGTAAATATCAGGGGAGCTAAATAAGCTATAGATGAGAATAAGCAAGCTTATTTAGTGCCTGAAACTCCGTCTTTAGCGGTACAGATTCGGGCTGACATTGTACGACATGTTTTAAGTAATTGGTCAAGGTTTCAGACATTTACAATGATGCCGTCAGGAATCTCTTATACAAATGAGCTTCAGTATCTCACTGAAATGTCAAAGTCTCAAACTTTTTTTTTTTTTATATTTTTATTTTAATCATTCCATACTAACAGATCAATTTATAACCCAACAAAATTGAAGACAAATCAAACCCTACCCCTGAGAAGGAGAGCTTAGCTAAAGGAAAATTGCTTAGGGCTTTTTAATAAGGCAACATTAAACAAAAGAAAGGGAGAAGTAAATATCTATATAAATAAGAGATGGAGAAGGGAATTAAATGCAATAATAGTTATTTCTCTTATTCTAAAATAATATTGATTAAATCCTGCCAGGATTTGAATAAATTCTGTACAGATCCTCTAACTGAGAATTTGATTTTTTCCAATTTCAAATAATATAAAACATCGGTTTCCCACTGACTTATCAGAGGAGAGTTAGGATTCTTCCAATTTAACAAAACAAGTCTGCGTGCCACAAGTGTAGTGAATGCAATCACCGTTTGCTTGTCCTTCTCCAATTCAAGTCCATCTGGAAGAACACCGAACACAGCAGTTAGTGGGTTAGGAGGGATTGTGATACCAAGGCTGTCTGAAAGGCACTTAAAATTTTTTGTCCAAAATGATGTTAGTTGGGTGCGGGCCAAGAACATGTGACCCAGTGAGGCAGGAGCTTGGTTGCAGCGCTCGCAGGTTGGATCTTGCCCTGGAAACATTTTGGACAGTTTTAAGCGAGACATGAGCTTGATATATAATTTTTAGTTGAATAATTCTATGCTTTGCGCATATAGAACTCGAGTGAATTCTCTGCTTTGCTACCTTCCACTCCTTTTCTGATATATTGATTAAGAGATCTTCTTCCCAATGTCCTCTTGGATCTTTGAAAGGTAGGGACTCTAATAAGATTTTATATAATGCGGAAATGGTGTTTAATTCCTCAAAATTGAGCAGTATTTTTTCCAGCATTGTGGAGGGTGCAAGGTGGGGGAAATCAGGCAGTTTCTGTTTAACAAAATTTCTAATTTGAAGATAGTGAAAGAAATGTGTAGCTGGTAGGTTGAATTTTGAACATAATTGTTCAAAAGATGTAAATATGTTGTCTATATAAAGATCTCTGAGCATTTTAATCCCAAAACTTTTCCAGGTATTAAAAACTGGATATACTTGCGAAGGTTGAAAGAGGTGGTTCTCTTGCAGAGGTGCCACTGATAAAAGATTTTCCATCTTAAAATGCTTTCTAATTTGGTTCCATATTCTGAGTGAGTAAAGCACAATTGGGTTATTAGTATATTTGCGATAACTTTCATTTATTGGAGAGCAGAGCAGGGAATATAAAGAAGTACTACAGGATTTTACAAAGTCTCAAACTTATGGTACCATTTCTGAGCTAATGGCAGCGGGAGTGTTGTTCCCCTAGGAGTTTCAAGTATATTATTATGGAGTCCTACACTCCCAAGTTTGGACAGGCACTCGAGGGGATAAAAAAAAAAAACTTAGGTTTTCGGGAGATGTTATGAATGGGCACTTTGATGTTCTCATTCCCTACACTTACATGTCTGATGTACACATGGAGCGCACACAAATTGAGGATAAAAGTTGGGTGAGCCTAGTAATATAATAAGGACCTAGCTAAGAGGTTAAGACTCTAATTTATGGAGACTGCATGGAAATAAATTGCTTTTCTTTAAACATTAAGTGTTACATTTTTTAAAGTTTTCAGTATTGGAAAGCATACAATATGCAAGCTTTCGAGGCAACTCAGGCCCCTTCTTCAGGCAAGAAGCTTGCATATTGTAATCTTTCTAGTTAGCCAATAAAAGGTGTCATTTTGCTTGGCTTTTCTCTACATTCATAATGGCTAACACGGTACAACACCCTAGTACTACAGTATTGGAAAGAAAGCTATAGTAACTTTGTATAATAGTATAATAGTATTTGTTACAGTACAGCCCGCTGACGCACGTATGGCAGTCGAAGCGGCCCACCAATGGTAGTGAGTTTGACATGCCTGGTCTAGATGGTCGATACGGTAGACCCAGCCCTGCTTGAACCCAGAGAGTTCTTGTTGTCCTCCACATTGGTGTCCATGTCCATAAGTAAGCGGAGATTATTGTTTCCTGCTATCTCGGGCGCATTAGTCTGTGGATTTTTGCATAGGCTGCAGTGGGTTGGCACCCTGCCAGGGACTGGTTCCTGCCTTGTGCCCTGTGTTGGCTGGGATTGGCTCCAGCAGACCCTCGTGACTCTGTGTTTGGATTCACCGGGTTGGAAAATGGATGGATGGTTGGATGAAAGGCACTATATAATAGATAGATAGATAGATAGATAGATAGATAGATAGATAGATAGATAGATAGATAGATAGATAGATAGATAGATCTGTGAAAGGCACTGCTGCGGTGGGTTGGCACCCTGCCCAGGATTGGTTCCTGCCTTGTGCCCAGTGTTGGCTGGGATTGGCTCCAGCAGACCCCCGTGACCCTGTGTTCAGATTCAGCGGGTTGGAAAATGGATGGATGGATGGATTTTTGCATAGGAATTAGTCGTGCTCGTCTTCTTCTATTTTTGTATGCACGATCGGCACTATAAGCTAAAGACGCTAACCACTGTGATCGTGTTGTCATCGCGATGATAGTTTTGAAATTAGCCAAGATAGCAAAAGTTTGACTTACCTTTGCCTAAGGAACTGCTCGATTGTGACGGTTGAGAAGATGTTGCCTGCAGGTAGCGCCGGTCAGTTACTCGCGCACCTTTAAGGATGTTTGAGTGGAGCCCCGGCGAAGTCTCGGGAAGCGAACTGAGAACGGGCTCAAAATATGAATTAGTTGAAAATCCTTATGAATAAAGAAGAGGCAAGATCAGCTTTCCCATCGTATGCCTGAAAGCGAAAGCCTTAAAGGAGATCCCGTTGATCTGCCCTCGTCTCACTCAAAAAAAAAAAAAAATTCTTCCTGAATTTACTTAGTCCTGCGGTGGATTGGCACCCTGCCCATGATTGGTTCATGCCTTGTGCCCTGTGTTGGCTGGGATTGGCTCCAGCAGACCCCTCGTGACCCTGTGTTCGGATTCAGTGGGTTGGAAAATGGATGGATGGATGGATTTTACTTAACTGAGTTATGTCAACAATTTCCACAAAACTGAGTTATGTAAACTGAGAATAATATTTTGTAGTATTATCTCCTTAAACGACTTATACTCAGTCAACATAATGTGGTCAAGTGATTTTTTTCTATGTTCAACAAATTAAATTAACTAACACAATCTGAACATCGTTTTACTTTGCTGGACCAATTAATGTTTAGTAGAATGAACTAAATGAATTAACATAACGTAATATCACAGCATTTTGTCTTTACTTAGCTGTAGTTGGCAGTACTAATGGAACTATTTTGAAAAGTTCCCACTAAGTGATCTGTTTATTATGGATTGCTTTTTATTTAGCTGGTTTAACAAAATATATGGATGTGGTTTGAAACAGACTTTCGCAATAAACAGGGTGAACTCGGAGCGCTGAATGCTAAAGATAGCGGAAAGAAAAAAAAAATCAGTGATCTACATGCAAATCGACGATTTTGAACGAGAACAATGGCTCGGCTTTATAAAACAAGCCAAACTGAGACAATCCCCTTCGTGAGACCAAAATGAGCAGTTAGCGGATCAACTTCGCGAATTATTACTGCGAGATTTTTGAGGCTAGAGATCTGCACTGGCAATCGGAAGGTTGCCGATTCGAATCCCATAAACGCCAAAAAGGGACTCCGCTCTGTTGGGTCCTTAAGTAAGGCCCTTAACCTGCAATTGCTGAGCGCTTTGAATAGTGAGAAAAGCGCTATATAAATGCAAAGAATTGTTATTATTATTATTAGGTCAGAATCGCACAGAACCCTCAACATTCACACTTAAGGTACATATTTGAAAGTAAAGAACGCTTTTTACCGTCACAGCCAACTGCTGCGGCACAAGTTTTTGTCGCCCAGGGCTGTCTTTGAGTGGCCTTCTCTCCCACCTTCCTCCCTTGTAAAATGTAGCTGCTCCCGAAGGTTTTCTCCTGGTACAGATGAGACCACGCTCTGACTGATTTTTAAAGAGTATTTATTTACTCTCGCTCTATCTCTCTCTCTTTACAGCTCTCAAACACCGTGAAAAACTAAAATAAAATAAAGCTATTCAATTAAACAATTAATGAGTTACACAGGTGTAAGGATAACAAATTAAAACATACCGTGTGCGCCTTCTGACCAGAAATTCAGGAGTCTCTATTACAGTCTCTCTCATACTTCACTTCTTACTATCTTATTAAAGATTAAACTGCTCAGAGTCCATTAAGCGTGTCACTGCGTGCATTTCCGCTCCACCAATCAACCTTATCATGTGACTACTGCGCCCTTCCGCTCAGACCAACTTTGCAAACTTATGTACAAATAAGGTGCTGGTCATAAAATTAGAACATCATGACAAAGTTGATTTATTTCAGTAATTCCATTCAAAAAGTGAAACTTGTATATTAGATTCATTCATTACACACAGACTGATGTATTTCAAATGTTTATTTCTTTTAATGTTGATGATTATAACTGACAACTAATGAAAGTCCCAAATTCAGTATCTCGGGAAATTAGAATATTGTGAAGAGGTTCAATATTGAAGACACCTGGTGCCACACTCTAATCAGCTAATGAACTCCAAAGCCTTTAAATGGTCTCTCAGTCGAGTTCTGTAGGCTACACAATCATGGGGAAGACTGCTGACTTGACAGTTGTCCAAAAGACGACCATTGACACCTTGCACAAGGAGGGCGAGACACAAAAGGTCATTACCAAAGAGGCTGGCTGTTCACAGAGCTCTGTGTCCAAGCACATTAATAGAGAGGCGAAGGGAAGGACAAGATGTGGTAGAAAAAAGTGGACAAGCAATAGGGATAACCGCACCCTGGAGAGGATTGTGAAACAAAACCCATTCAAAAATGTGGGGGAGATTCACAAAGAGTGGACTGCAGCTGGAGTCAGTGCTTCAAGAACCACCACACACAGACGTATGCAAGACATGGGTGTCAGCTGTCACATTCCTTGTGTCAAACCACTCTTGAACAAGAGACAGCGTCAGAAGCGTCTCGCCTTTGGACTGCTGCTGAGTGGTCCAAAGTTATGTTCTCTGATGAAAGTCAATTTTGCATTTCCTTTGGAAATCAAGGTCCCAGAGTCTGGAGGAAGAGAGGAGAGGCACAGAATCCACATTGCGTGAGGTCCAGTGTAAAGTTTCCACAGTCAGTGATGGTTTGGGGTGCCATGTCATCTGCTGGTGTTGGTCCATTGTGTTTTCTGAGGTCCAAGGTCAACGCAGCCGTCTACCAGGAAGTTTTAGAGCACTTCATGCTTCCTGCTGCTGACGAACTTTATGGAGATGCAGATTTCATTTTCCAACAGGACCTGGCACCTGCACACAGTGCCAAAGCTACCAGTACCTGGTTTAAGGACCATGGTATCCCTGTTGTTGATTGGCCAGCAAACTCGCCTGACCTTAACCCCATAGAAAATCTATGGGGAATTGTGAAGAGGAAGATGCAATACGCCAGACCCAACAATTCAGAAGAACTGAAGGCCACTATCAGAGCAACATGGGCTCTCATAACACCTGAGCAGTGCCACAGACTGATCGACTCCATGCCACGCCGCATTGCTGCAGTAATCCAGGCCAAAGGAGCCCCAACTAAATATTGAGTGCTGTACATGCTCATACTTTTCATGTTCATACCTTTCAGTTGGCCAACATTTCTAAAAATCCTTTTTTTGCATTGCTCTTAATTGATATTCTAATTTTCCGAGATACTGAATTTGGGACTTTCATTAGTTGTCAGTTATAATCATCAACATTCAAAGAAATAAACATTTGAAATACATCAGTCTGTGTGTAATGAATGAATCTAATATACAAGGTTCACTTTTTGAATGGAATTACTGAAATAAATCAACTTTGTCATGATATTCTAATTTTATGACCTGCACCTGTAAATAAAATTACAATTAGAAAAGCAATTATTATTATCAACAATAAGATTGCACCACAACTATGATATACAATATCCATCCATCCATCCATTTTCCAACCCGCTGAATCCGAACACAGGGGTCTACTGGAGCCAATCCCAGCCAACACAGGGCACAAGGCAGGAAACAAACCTGGGCAGGGTGCCAACCCACCGCACGACACACACACACACCCACACACCAAGCACACACTAGGGCCAATTTAGAATCGCCAATCCACCTAACCTGCATGTCTTTGGACTGTGGGAGGAAACCCACGCAGACACGGGGAGAACATGCAGACTCCACGCAGGGAGGACCTGGGAAGCGAACCCAGGTCCCCCAACCGCGAAGCAGCAGCGCTACCCACTGCGCCACCGTGCCGCCGGTGAAGATTCAGATTTGTAAAATATAACTGCAACATATGAATTTGCAACCATTTTTAAACATTAAAAACGATGTAATTTTGACATAAATAACACACATTAGCTTACTAAAGCCCCGTCAAATAAAATTATCAAAAAAGTGCCTCCCCCTTGGGTACGGCGACCTGCAGTTACACCACGCTTAAAATGGTCGAACTTGAAGCAATTCTCCAAAGGACTCGAGAGCGCGAGTTGTTTAAAGCAGAAGGACAATGACTGTCTAACAGAGGGACCGACGCTCAAAGTCAAAGAGATGATCTCCGTTCAGATTTGCGGAAACAAACGGAAGGTCAGAATGCAATCACTGAAATGTCAATCCAGCAAAAAAAAAAAAATCAGGACGAGCCTCGTGCCGATATTTAATGGTGACCCTCTGACATCCACATCATTCATTAGTGCCTTGGATTTTGATGTGGACAGCGCTTTTGAAAAATATCGACATACATGACATTTCCTTCAGCAGTCAACTATGGACGACCACAGGAACTCGGCTTTTTAAAAACGCATACATATCCGTCACAGGCTTTTTGACTGTGGTGTCCCGAGTGCCATCGTCGGTGTCGTCAGTAATGAGAGTAACAAAAGTGCTTCACCCGTTTAGGTAAAGGTGACCTTTCGTGAACACGCAGCTCAGCGCACGGCGTGTAAAAGGCTTTTTTAGCAAGTCGAAGCGGAAAAATCAACGAGATCAGCAAACCCTACAGCTCTTCCTTCCTTTCTTTTTTCCTCAGTACTTCAGGCTGTTGATCTCCAACTCATTGCCTCAGATTGTCACCAGTAGTGAGTTATTTCTGGTATGTTCTTGCAGTAATGGACATGACATTCATGCCAAATCTAAAAGTGCTCCTAAATTGTCTGGTGAGTTGATTCGAGACCAGTTCAGTGTGTCTTCATACGTGTTCTACATACCGCAGCTTCTTCTGACTTAGAAATTTTTCTGAGTCTTCCTCCAGCTCTCAATATTTCTTTTTGTAGGACTGGGTCCAGTTTAAAGATCTGCATTTTTCTTTACATTATTCTTTCAGTTGAGCGAGGTGGATAAGCTCTACCAGCTTTAGCAAAATCTTCAGGAGAACATGCGGGTTTGGTTTAATTGTCAGTTTGTGCTTTGTCAGGTATTCTGCAATGTTTTTCTGGGTGACTTTCAGGTTGTCCAGTTGCACGTTTAACTGTATTTCATGAAACTGGAGAAACCAAGCCAGCTCTTTCTTTAAAAATGTGACCATTCTGAGTACAGAGTGTAGGTTCTGTCTGTCACAGTAACTGTCCATCCATCCATTTTCCAACCCGCTAAATCCGAACACAGGGTCATGGGGGTCTGCTGGAGCCAATCCCAGCCAACACAGGACACAAGGCAGGAACCAATCCCAGGCAGGGTGCCAACTCACCCACACTGACACACACAAACACACCCACACACCAAGCACACACTAGGGCCAGTTTAGAATCGCCAATCCACCTAACCTGCTCACAGTAACTGCACAGTTATTAATTTCTGGGTTTTCATAAATGAAGACACCATTCAGTTGTTTGGTCTTTTTGGTCACTTTATGGCCTGGCTTCAATAAAAATCCTGGGTCTGGTGCTCATGTTTTGCTTCTTGATGAAGCTTTCTATGCTCGGCCCTCTTGATGTCTGACCTACTGGATTCAGGGCAGATGTGACGTTCTTCCATTGTGAAGGTTGTGATTGACCTCTTATCCCTGTGACTCTCTGTTGGCGACAAAGGTCTTGAAATGAGTGTTTTCATTTGAGATGTATTTTAGCATTCGGAATCTATCAGTCCAAAATGTTGACTCTTGAAGGAGTATTTTAAGTTCACTTTTTAAGATCTTATCAAATTTGACTGCCACAACAGCTGCTGTGAGCTCCAGTCTTGGAATTGTGACATGTTCTAAAGGTGCCACTCTTGTATTCCCCATTAAGAATGAACAATGTTTCTTAGTTAGTCGAAGAGAAGACATGTAACAGTGCCATATCCATGCATCTCCACTGGCATCTGCAAAGAAGTGCGTTTGAGCATACTGTGTATGTCCCGATTCTACTGGTTTGATGCATCTACTTACTTTATAACCAATGTGGCCATTGTGGGGTGCCCTGAGCCCCAAACACCAGACACAACTCAGCCCAACATTCAAGGTTAAATAAACCACCTTCTTCAGAGAGTTAAAGCCGGTCCAACATGATATAATATTCAAAATACGCCATCTCTGTGGTCATAGTCTACTGCTTCGTGACTCTGACCATCTGATGCAGAGGAGGTGGCTTCTTTATGCTGGACCTTGAAGTACCTTTGGTGCCCAAGTACCACACATTGGAAACACTTCCAGGCCAGGTGGAATGCCCCTCAAAGTAACATTAGTGTTCCCCTGCAGGTTCCCCCTTCTAGTAGGTGGAGTGGTGGCTCTGAGGTTAGGGATCTGCACTGGCAATCGGAAGGTTGCTGGTTCGAATACCATAAATGCTAACAGGGACTCTGCTCTGTTGGACCCTTAAGCAAGGCGCTTAACCTGCAATTTCTAAGTGCTGTGAGTAGTGAGAAAAGCGCTATATAAATGCAAAGAATTATTAGTACCCAAGTAACCCAACAAGGCTGCCCATAAGGACTACAGTTCCCAATATGCCTTGAGTGTGTACAAATGGGAGTTCCACCAGAGGGATGCTGCCACCCTGTGTGTAGGGGGAATACGTATGGCTCTGGGAAGCAGTCTCCCTCTGTCCTTCCTCCCAGTAGGGGAAAGGTACCATCTACCAACCCACCTGGGATGCTTGTCCATCCTCTCTCTTCCATTATCAAGTCCTGTCCAGGCAAGGAATCGCCACCCATCTCTGTTGGGATGCTAGTGTCTCCATTATGGCATTCACACCAGAAAGTAGTTTTAAGTCATCCATCCAATTTTTTTTCCTTTGTGCTCGTGCTTGACTTCCACGTCATCATCCCATTTACATTTCTCTTTGCAAAAACCTCTTAAGATGAGCTTTGTAGGCAGTATAACTGGTGCTAAAAATCCAAGGGGGTCACCTACTGAACTGCACATAGATAGAACATCACGCCTGGTAGCGGGCTTGTCTTGTACCTTCATCTGAAATTTAAAACTTTCAGTTTTGGTGCACCACTGGACGCCCAGGACACGCTCTGTTTGGAACAAACTGTGGCTCAAGTCTAAATCCTTTGGTTCAAAAGTTCTGTGTCTATTTCAGGAATAGACAAATTAGACGGTTCTTCTGTTTCTCATCCACTTGGTCAGGTTGAATCCCCCTTTAAAGCACAGAGCTTGGAGGTCTCTTTCCAAATGTGTTGCTAGTTCTTGCACTGACACTGACTTTACACTGCCATTGACTTCGATTATTATGAAGAACAGTGTTAACTGCTTCCTCAGAAACTCTTTCTTTTGTATCTTTGGCTTTTGATCACAAAGCATAAGAAGCACAACTGGGTGAAGAATTAGCACCAGAAAGATGTCCCATCATTTAAATTCTTCCAAATCTTTACTTAGATTGGGTTGTGAGAGTCTTCATCACCCTCAGAGTTTGTCCTGTTTTGTCGCATTAAAATCTAGAATTAAAGTGGGTTTTCATTTGGATATTATGTAATGGATTTAATAATATATATTGTCCAAATTGTTGAAGACAAGTGAAAATGGAATACCTTATATATTGTCACACACGTGCGAGTGGGAGGCAGCTAATGGACCTGAATAACAGTAGTTCCATGTCAGACCAGGGGGTGGCGAACTGCACTGACTTTCTCTCTCAATCCTCTGCAGATCATCTACGGGAAATCCCATATGGTTCTGGCCCCATGGTTGAGGTCACTTCTGGTTCCGGTCCTGGTCCCGATGACATCACTTCTCATCACGGCCTTTAAAGACGCCATATTTACAGCCTTTAAGTCAGTTCTGTTTTGGACTCAGACCTGTACACATCTCATTACAAATGACCCTTTTGCAGCCAGGGCACAATATACAGGTGGCTGCCCCAAACCTTTTTCAATGTCTTTGGACTCTTCTTGTGACAATATGTATATATATTTTCAACATGTACGCAGAAGCTGGCATGTGACGAGCAGGCCTGGCTGAAAAAGGGTTGAGTGCCCTCTCAGGGTTGATAGAGAGATCCTGCCCCAAGTGGAGGAGTTCAAGTATCTTGGGGTCTTGTTCACGAGTGAGGGAAGAATAGAGCGGGAGATCGACAGGCGGATCGTTGGGGCATCTGCAGTGATGCTGGCTCTGCATCGGTCTGTCGTGGTGAAAAAGGATCTGAGCCAAAAGGCAAAGATCTGAATTTACCAGTCGATCTATGTTCCTACCCTCACCTATGATCATGAGCTATGGGTAGTGACTGAAAGAACGAGATCGCGAATACAAGCAGCTGAAATGAGTTTCCTCCGCAGGGTGTCTGGGCTCTCCCTTAAAGATAGGGTGAGGAGCTCGGTCATCCAGGAGGAGCTCAGAGTAGAGCCGCTGCTCCTCCGCATCGAGAGAAGTCAGATGAGGTGGCTCAGGCATCTGATCAGGATGCCTCCTGGACGCCTCCGTGGTGAGGTGTTCCGGGCACTTCTAACCGGGAGGAAGCCCCGGGGAACACCGAGAACACGCTGGAGGGACTATGTCTCTCGGCTGGCCTGGGAACACCTCGGAATTCCCCCGGAAGATCTAGTAGAAGTGGCCAGGGAGAGGGAAGTCTGGGCATCTCTGCTCAAGCTGCTGCCCCCTCGACTCGATCTTGGATAAGTGGAAGAGAATGGATGGATGGATGGATGCTGCAGGTGTCTGTTTCACATTTCGTGGACAACCAGAATAATGAACCAAACAGTTCTGGAACAGATCAAAACGAAATTCTCACTGGAGGCCAAGATAATTAAGCAAAAGCTCTCCTACATTACGGAGCAGGTCGCTTGAGAAGGATATCATGCTTGAAATGGCCAGTGGCAAAAGAGGAAGATGCCACCCAAGTACCATCCAGAAGGTTATTGGACTGAACATAGCAGAACTGAGTGAAGCCATGAGAGATTGGAAGACATGGACAGAATTGATCCATAGAGTGACTGAGTTATACTTGACTGAATCGATAAATGGAGATTGTCATATACATGCGCATTGAAGGCAGCTAAAGGGCCTGAATGAAAGTACCACATATACTCGCATAAAAGTCAGTTCTTGAAACCAGAAATATTGATCATAGAATCAGATCCCGATCCATACGCTCGTTCAAAATGTGACACTTCATTTCTTTATTTTAGATCCTTTTGCCTCCTCCAATCTCGCACCAGTTACCAAGTTCTTTTGCCACTTCAATGACTTGAAATTTAAAACCAGCTTCATATTTTCTTCTGATTGAACTCTCCATTGTAGATAAGGGATGTTCTTATGATAAAACACAAAACAGTTCAAATGTCCCTTCGTAATATTTCGCGTATTACCATGTGGTCACGTAGGCACAATACATAGAAATAAATGGCAGTGTGCTCCGTGGTTACTCTCTCAGGTGGGCGTTAGCATATCATAATCTCTTGGACCATAGCGTGAGCTTTCCGCATTTGATTTATACGACTGACATTATAAAATACCGGAAATTATATGGTAAAATCAAGCCCCGACTTACTCACAGGAGAACTTAAATGCGAGTATAAATGGTAATTCCATGCCAGACGAGTTATGGGAAATTCTACCTGGCTCCGATAACATCACTTCTGGTCCGAGGCCCAATAACGTCACTTCCAGTTCTGACCCCACTGATGACGTCACTTCCAGTCCCGGACCCCAATTACACCATTTCTGGTTCAGGCCCCACTATTGACATCAATTCCTCCGGTCTCCCTTAAAACTGCCATCTTTGTGCCAGCAAATCAGTTCAGTTGTGAACAATATGAGCTGGCAAGTGTGGCTGGAGAAAAGGACATTTGGATTTCACTGCTAAGATGAATTGAAATTTCCTTTTCCTTTTCATTAAATGTCCACAAGAGAGATTAGAATGGCACTGGCACAAAGAGAAACTCGTGCTGGATTATTTGATCAAAACAGAGAGCTGTGATATTTGAACGTTATCAGGGCGTCTCTCTTTACATTGCAAAAGTTAATGGTTAAAATATTTTTAAACAAATATACAGAACTGGATGCATATTTACATTTATTCAGTGGTTTAGCTGCTAGTAACTGTTTCAGCTGCAGGAATATGTTATGAATAATTGCCTTTTTGTGACATAAAGACATACTACTTGCCTTATTGCCATAAGCCCAACTGATGCTGCCTTTCAACACTTACAGAACAATCCAATTAATTGCAATATATTCAGAAGAATGACATTACAATCATTTTCTTTACACAGCTTCCTTAAACTGGTGAATTGAACAAAATGTCTCTGGTGACAAAAATTTAAAAAACTGAATTGAAATGAAGTCAGAAGATTTCATAATTCAGGCATTGTGTATCTACCGTAGATTAATGAACACCGTTCTATAGCTAAGAAATAAAAAATGATTCAGCCATTTTCCCAGGTTCAAAAGTTTTATGAAGTTGATTTAATTTAAATTGAACAGGTTTCCCTCACAATTTGATTCTTTTTAATTACTAACCATATCCAAGAAATAGGTTTGGGTGGATGGCAGTGTTGTGCAAGTTTACACCTCATGAGAACTAGCTGAAAGTTCAGTTCACGCAAATTAAAATAAATAAATTCACATTCATAGTTTCTTCCTTTTTGAACAGTCGTGTCATTTTTTGTAAAATACACGGGATAGGAAGAAGAGAATGCGGTTTTGAAATTCAACAGACACAAAACATTTAAATCAGAAAAATAATCTCAATTTACAGAAAAGAGAGTCATACGCGAGCTACCTGTGAAACTCCGATCTGAATTTGGGGCGTTGTTGTGCCCCGGCAGCCAACCTCTACATAGGCCAGTAGTTCTCAAACTGTAGGGCGGGCCCCCCTAGGGGGGCGTGAAGTAACAGAAAGGGGGGAGCAAAAATGTAAAAAAAGAAAACAAGAATTGAAAATATGAAAAATACATCTATTGAAACCAAAACATATTAACCTAAACTACATTCTGATACTAGAAAAATAAATATAGAGTTAGATAAATTTCGATAAAAGTTAAGTAGGTATAACAAAATATGCATCAATAATACCGTATTTACTCGTGTACCATGCGCCCTCGTGTAAGACGCGCACCCTAATTTTTACAAAGAAAATCACAAAAAAAAAAAATTCCCCATGTACGATACGCGTTGTGATTGTATAGGAAGAGTTTATGGCACGTTTTCCGCGAAATGCCCTTCTGTCTTTGTTGCATGACGAAAGAACGAGCGAGTGAGAAAGCGCGCACAAGCGAGCGAGAGAGAGAGAGAGATAGAGCACGAGCGAACGAGCAAGAGAGAGAGAGAGAGCGCACGGGAGTGAACGAGCGAGAGAGCGAGCCAAAGAGCCCAAGCAGAAGAAGTAAACATTACAGAAAAAAATTTCCTCGTGTATGACGTGCACCTGATTTTCTAATGCTAATTTTCGGGAAAAATGTGTGCGTGGTACACGTATAAATACAGGATATCATTAATTAAAAAAGAACAAATTGGTATTAGTGGGCTCCTTTCAAAAAAACGTTAGGGGGGCGCGATTAAAACTTTTATGAAAACTCGGGTCGCAAACACTTAAAGGTTGAGAAACGCTGACATAGGCAGACAATAACGTGGCGAGTTCGACGGTTTGTAGACGGGTTAATAAGTATATAATACATTTTAAATCAAATTCTCGTACACCTACCATGTGTTGCGTTTGGAGCAGTCCGGATGAAAAATCTGCTATTTATCCACAGGCTGCTCTAAAGAGATTAACGTAGTGACAGAATAGTCTGGTGGACGTCTGACGATCTTTCTTTGACATTTTAGGGAGCGTTCTGCTCAGTTTGTCAAGAAGTCCCTACAAAAGGGAGGAAATGCTAAGCGTGCCTAAGCCTCGGCACTGGTGTGGAGATGTGTTATTAAAATCCCCAGTTCAAGTAAGCTTCATTACCATAGAGGTTTACGTCAGTTTTCAACCCCGATTTGAGCTCCTGTCCCAACTAAACCGAAACTAACATAAAGTTGCACACCACTTTCACATCAGTAATTCCACATGCCTCGAAGTGTTAGAACTCCTAGAGATTAATGAGCTTACACTTGACTGTTTTGTTGAAATATCGTATGACATTCTGCGCATTTCCTACCTCCAAGAAGCCGACATAGCGCTCGGACTGTGCCTCCCTCTCGAGCTCATCCTCCAGCGCATGACACCACCACATCCGTTAATGGGTCAAATCAGTAGCCTCCCTGATCGTAGTTGTCCACGAGGGCAGCCTGGGTAACCTTAGTCCTCCACTTCACGTTTAGATCGTGTTATTTCTAAAGTGGAAATTTCCGATCATTCCAAAAAAAACTTCCAAACGTTCCAACAAAACCTGACGTCTTACGAGGAGGTATAAGGATGGGCTGGTTGCACCTTCAGCTTTCTGTTCTTGGTCAACAGGAGTGGAACCTGATGTGGTCCTCCACTGCTGTGGCCCAGCCTTCCTCAAAGTTTTACAAATAGTAATACTATTAATAATATTTATATAGCACCTTTCCTTTTCTGCTCACCACAGATGCATAGAGTGGCTATCTGATTCACTGCAGCCTTTCTTTCAGCTCAGACAATCCTGGTCATTCTCATCAATAAGAGGATTCTGTCCTAACAATTTGCTCAGTGAATGTATCAGGTATGAATAAAAGTGTAAACCTAAATACTTTAGTTGCCTCACATTTTTATGCAACTGTTTTGTTCACCCCACTGAATTAAAGCTGAAAGTCTGCACTTCAACTGCATCAGAGTTGTTTCATTTAAAATTCATTGTGGTGATGTACAGAACCAAAATGAGAAAAAAGTTGTCTCTGTCCAAATATTTATGGACCTAACTGTATATCTGAAAATAAGAAAAAGAAAATCTGAGCATATTTCACCAGTTTTAGCATCATTTCAATGGTTACCTGTGTCGTTTAGACTTGACTTTAAAATATTGCTAAATGGTTTACAATGCCTAATCTCGCCCCAACATATATTTTGGAATGTCTGTCCCCTTAACACTCCAAGTCGTAACCTCAGATCTTCAAATGAAGGTCTTCTTATAATTCCAAGAGAGCTGAATAGAAGAGGTGACGTGGCTTTTTGATCTTTTTTGGAATTTGGAAAATTTGGAATACTTTACCAATAGAAATTCTCCAGAGTAATACTGTGGAACATTTACAAAAATACTGTTAAAACCCCATAATTTTAAAATGGCTTTCCGTACCTACATTTCAGTTGTATCCCTAGTACACAGTTTTGTTTCTTTCTCTCTATTAAATAAAGTGAGTTTTTCAAATGTTTGGCTCTGTTATTTGTTAATTGTTAAAGCAAAAGCTATTCTAATGGGAAACTGTAAACGTCTGCGGTGGGTTGGTACCCTGGCCGGGATTGTTTCCTGCCTTGTGCCCTGTGTTTTGGGTGGGATTGGCTCCAGCAGACCCCCGTGACCCTGTGTTAGGATTCTGCGGGTTGGAAAATGGATGGATGGATGGAACTGTAAACGTTTTAATACGAATCGCATATCAAGATCTCCTTTGGTGTCTCATGTTATCTGCAGAAGATTCACCTTTTTTGGATACAGCCTTCTTTCTACAGTACAGGTAGACATGGGATTTCTCAATTTTTTTATTTTTAATAAATTTGCAAAAATCTCAAGTAAACGTTTTTCATGTTGTCATTATGGGGTGTTGTGTGTAGAATTCTGAGAAATGAATTTAATCCATTTTGGAATAAGGCTGTAACATAGCAAAATGTGGAAAAAGGGATGCGCTGTGAATACTTTCCGGATGCACCATATATTAGAAAACTATTGGCATTATTTTAACTTCTTAAGGAAAATAACAAAGTAAAACAAACACACATGAATCTTACATCTCCGCTAACATCCCATAATACATGCTCACGTGCATGCTGCGTGTCTCTTAATTATTACTGTCTCTCTAACAAGGACGCCCGTATGTCGCTTGATCATCGAGCAGAAAGAGCAGCGGCTTCACCACCGTGTAGTTTGAACCTTTACAGCTGACGGCTTGTTTTGTTAGATTTTGCGGGTATCTGTGTGGTTTCTAAACAGAAATAAGTAAATACAGCAAACGCACAAATATCAATGCCGTGTAATCAAGCCACAGACAGACTCGATCAAACCTGTTTAGTATTACAGCGATCGACTTCTCTTATTTTAAACATAAAGTCGTCCAGCAGGTGGCACTGTTGCCAGAGCCCTCAGAATTGTGTCACCGCTGAATTAGTACAACTAAACTACGCCACATCAAGACACCCCGGGGTGCTCTTCAGCTGCCATCCCTTTTCCTCTTCTGCGCTGAAACACACATTTTGCCACGCGAACAGAAAGCTTACAGATTAGATGAAAATGTGCTAATGCGGTGAATGTAACTTATGGCGAGACATTTTTTGCAAAGTGGGAGACTCTTCTCTGTGAATTCATTGCTAGTGAGAATTCTCGACTTGCTTCTTGACTTTGTTTTTGGCGTTTATCTTTTGGATTCTGTCGATCATTTCTCTGGCCATAACCTTCTATTTTGGACCATTTGACTGTCACTGACTGGTTGGCTGTATTCTGCCTTTGGCAATCTAACTAGTGTGATGGATGGCAGGCATGGACTGTCATCCCATCTGGGTCGGAACATGGATCCTTACCCAGCCTGGAGGCCACTGTAATGACAATTTATTCAGGTTGGTTTCCTCCCCAAAACACTGGGAGGCAGTATACCCAGGCTAGGATTTCTACACAGACACCCGCAAGGCAGGCTGGGTATTGTAGTCTTGTGGGCCAGCAGCCTTGTTTGGTGCTGTGAGGTACGCCAGAGGTTGGGGTGGGGTGGGGTGGGCAGGTAATCATTCTATCTTCATGGTGTATCAGCCTTACCCAGAAGTGCTTCCGAGGGACAATCTCATGACATCGTAAGTTCTTGGGTCCCATGGAAAAGAAGGAATCCCACTCCAGCACATTAGGGCCAGAATCGGGAGGAAGCAGACAAAATATTCCTGGGAGGAGCAGAAGTGAGGAGGAAGTCATTGAAGAGTGCTTTGTGTTAAGTTGTCCCCTTTGGAGATCTGTGTAACGGGATTCACAAAATTCAACCTTTTATTTAAACAGAGACTCGTGTCTGTGCGCTTGTGTCAGGAGTTGCCCCCTGGTGGCCACACTAGCATAGTGGAAGCTATAAGGCCCTTCTAAGAAGACTTTAGTGCTAAAATCCCTTTGCTGAAGACTATGGCCTTGCTCAATGTGTTGGTTTTGCTTTCTGGTTCAATGCTCATTAAGTGACCCCTCAGCCTGCCTACCAACCATTCTTTTTGTTGACCACCTTTTGAAATTCACACAGGATATTTGTAACTTTTGGTTCTATTTACTCCAAGCCATTATGGATTTAAGACATCTTGACAAGTTTAAGATAGCTTAATGTGGACAACATGGATATTTCCAGATCTGTCACAAATTTCATTGACTTGCTATTCATTCATTGTTTGAAGTGTGCAGCCTAGTAGCATGTGGGCCATGCATTTAATCGATTTCTTTGCTAATGATTTCTTCTGTTTGTTTTGCAGCTGTGTGACTATGTCTAGAAAGAACCTTCAACAGACATTCTGGATTTTCCTCTTCCTTGTGCTGCTCGTTGTCCTCTGGGTTTTCAATGACTTGCAAGGGGGCCCAGCGTTTCTCTACCTGGGCCCTAACCTCAGCCTTCTCTTCCTTAATGAGACCATCTCTCCCATCAAAGGCACCAGGCATCTTCAAGTGTCTGCCTACTTGGATGAAAGGAAAGGAAAGGGAACTGTTCGGATCATCACCATGTTTTACAGACCAGGGCCACACGAACTTCAGTGCATTTTTAACTGCAACAAGGGCGTCCCGTTCACCACCCCAGCTCAGGTAGAGCAGCACAGTGACAACTTTGGCTTCCCATTCGTAACTGCGGATGTTTTTTGTGAAACATCTTACAGGTGTAAGGCCACACATGTTGGCCTTCAAACACAAGGGTCCGTGCAGAATAATGACAGCTTGATGCCCATTCAAAACCTGCAGCAGCGTAACAACGGCTTTGAGCGAGACTTGACCGTCTGTATCTCCAATCTCTTTGGGGACTACAACAATGTCTTGCAGTTCATCCAGACCATGGAGGTGTACAAGATACTGGGGATCGGGAGAGTAGTGATCTACAACACCAGCAGCAGCCACATGCTGGAGAAGGTCCTGCATTACTATGTAAATGAGGACATGTTGGAGGTGATCCCTTGGCCGATCTCTCACTTCCTCAATCCTTCACGTGGCTGGAGATTTGAAGAGCACGGTGGGGACATTCACTACTTCGGCCAGCTCACAACTCTCAATGACTGTATTTATCGCAACATGTACAAGTCCAGGTTCCTGCTTCTTAATGACATTGATGAGATCATTGCTCCTTACCAGCACACAAATCTGAACCTGATGATGGATGAGTTGGAAAAGAAACAGCCTGACACGTGCGTGTTCCTAGTAGAGAACCACACCTATCCATTTAACGTGTTTGAAGATAGCGGAAGGTTCAATCTATCACTGTGGAGGCAAGTACCAGGAATAAATATCATGAAACACATCCATAGGGAGCCAGACCGCAAACACATTGTAAATCCCACCAAGATCATAGTTAACCCACGTAAAGTGGAGCAGACATCGGTGCACTCTGTTCTGAAGAGGTTTGGAAACCAATACAGGGTGCCTTTTGACCTCTGCAGGATCGTACACGTGCGGGTGCCTTTACAGGGACATCTGTCCAAAGAGGAGCTGATTGTGGACACCAAACTGTGGGAATATCACAAGGAGTTGGTACCAAGGGTCAATAAAGTCAGTTTCATGCATCCGGCGCCGCCGTGAGTGGCAGCCTTTTCAGCAGCTCCGGGTATGACTGTATATGTATGTGTACTTTTCTACTTTTATTTTTCTATTTTTATTTTTATTTATTGATCACTCCTACCACTTTATTTTATGTGGATTCCTTCCCTGGACACACTTACTTTTACAACGTGGGCATGGATTTTAACACGCCGAGACTCGCCTATTCAAGTACTCAACTTCGGGCGCTGAGAACAAATGCCAGTGCCGGTGTGGTTCCATATTTACCCGACGAGGTAAGAAGGCGGTATCGTGGCAGCAGAGCCGGCACTAAGCTAAAAAAGAAGCGGCTTGCGAGAAAGTGGCGTTTCAAGCCTTCGGTGCCTTCTGTGATTCTGGGGAATGTAAACTCAATCTCAAATAAGATCGACGAACTGGCTGCGCTGGTGAAAAATGTAAGGACCTACAGAGAATGCAGTTTGTTGTGTTTTTGCGAAACGTGGCTAAATAACACCATCCCAGATGCCAACGTGGAGCTACCCGGGTTTAGCACAGTTAGAGCGGACAGAGATGCAAGTACCTGTGGTAAGCACAAAGGAGGAGGACTCGCTCTCTATGTTAATACACGGTGGTGTCACTCTGGACATGTTAACGTCAAAATCTCCACTTGCTGCAGGGATATCGAACTGTTGGCCGTAAGTTTACGTCCCTACTATTTGCCCAGAGAGTTTGGACACGTCATTGTTGTTATTGTATACATTCCTCCTCGGGCAGACGTGGAGTCAGCGAGTGACATCATCCATTCCGCTGTTGCTAAGTTACAAACGCAGCACCCTGAGGCGCTTGTGCTAATCGCTGGAGACTTTAACCATGTGACGCTGGACAAAACATTGCCTGCATTCTCCCAGTATGTGGATTGTAACACCCGGGGAAATAAGACTATTGATTTACTGTATGCAAACGTTAAAGACGCATACAGCGCCACCCCGCTGCCTGCGCTTGGGAAAGGAGATCATAACCTGGTTCAGCTTCAGCCTCACTATAAACCAAAAGTTAGAGTCCTACCTGTAACCACACGATCATTCAGGAAGTGGACCCCGGAGGCTGAGAATACTCTGAGAGAACTTTTTGGAACTACAGACTGGGATATCCTGCAGGGATCTCATAATGAGAACATTGAGGAAGTTGTTGACTGCACTACTGACTACATCAACTTCTGTATGGACATTGTAGTTCCTGTAAGAACAGTACGCTGCTATGCTAACAACAAGCCATGGATTACAAGTAACATCAAGGGCCTTTTGAATCAGAAGAAAAGGGCTTTTAAAGGCGGTGATCAGCATGAGCTCAAGCGCGTGCAGAAGGAACTCCGAGTCCAACTCAGGGCGGCGAAGGAGCAGTACAGGAGAAAGCTGGAGCAGAAGTTGCAGAATAACAGCATGAAGGAAGTGTGGGATGGGATGAAGATCATCACTGGCTGCAGCTCGAAGCGGGGTACCACCATTGAGAGAGACGTGAAGAGAGCAAACCAAATGAACAACTTTTTTAACAGGTTTGACCACCCTAACCCACTCTCACTCTCACCTCGGAGTACTGCACCCTCCACACATCCTTCTGCTGATACCAGCAGAGGAAAAACATCCCCACCCATAATAACAACAGCGCAAGTGAGCAGAGAGCTGAGGAGACTTCGTGCCAGCAAAGCAGCGGGTCCAGATGGAGTATCGCCACGACTGCTGAAGGTCTGTGCATCGGAGCTGGGGGGGTCCTCTACAGCGCATCTTCAACCTGAGCCTGGAACAGGGGAGAGTCCCGAGGCTTTGGAAAACATCTTGTATCACCCCAGTCCCAAAGGTATCACGTCCTAGTGAGCTGAATGACTTTCGGCCTGTTGCTCTGACATCACATGTGATGAAGACCATGGAGAGGCTGCTGCTTCACCACCTTAGGCCACAGGTTCAACACGCCCTTGACCCTCTGCAGTTTGCATATCAGGAGAAGGTGGGAGCGGAAGATGCCATCATCTATATGCTACACCGATCCCTCTCTCACTTGGACAGAGGCAGTGGTGCTGTAAGAATTATGTTTCTAGACTTCTCTAGCGCCTTCAACACAATCCAACCTCTGCTCCTTAGGGACAAGCTGACAGAGATGGGATTAGATTCATACCTAGTGGCATGGATCGTGGACTATCTTAAAGACAGACCTCAGTATGTGCGTCTTGGGAACTGCACGTCTGACATTGTGGTCAGCAACACAGGAGCGCCACAAGGGACTGTACTTTCTCCGGTCCTGTTCAGCCTATATTCATCGGACTTCCAATACAACTCGGAGTCCTGCCATGTGCAAAAGTTCGCTGATGACACTGCTATCGTGGGCTGTATCAGGAATGGGCTGGCGGAGGAGTATAGGGACCTAATCAATGACTTTGTTAAATGGTGCGACTCAAACCACCTACACCTGAACACCAGCAAAACCAAGGAGCTGGTGGTGGATTTTAGGAGGCCCAGACCCCTCATAGACCCAGTGATCATCAAAGGTGACTGTGTACAGATGGTGCAGACCTATAAATATCTGGGAGTGCAGCTGGATGATAAATTAGACTGGACTGCCAATACTGATGCGCTGTGCAAGAAAGGACAAAGCCGGTTATACTTCCTTAGAAGGCTGGCTTCCTTCAACATCTGCAATAAGATGCTGCAGATGTTCTATCAAACAGTTGTGGCGAGCGCCCTCTTCTACGCAGTGGTGTGCTGGGGAGGCAGCATTAAGAGGAAAGACGCCTCACGCCTGGACAAACTGGCGAGGAAGGCAGGCTCTATTGTTGGCATGGAGCTGGACAGTTTAACATCTGTTGCAGAGCGAAGGGCGCTCAGAAGGCTCCTATCAATTATGGAGAATCCACTGCATCCACTTAATAGTATCATCTCCAGACAGAAGAGCAGCTTCAGCGACAGACTGCTGTCACTGTCCTGCTCCACAGACAGATTAAGGAGATCGTTCCTCCCCCAAACTATGCGACTCTTTAATTCCACCAGGGGGGGTAAACGTTAATATTTAACATTATACATAGTTATTGTCTGTTTTTTTCACCTGTATTATTATCATTCTTTAATTTAATATTATTTATTGTATCAGTATGCTGCTGCTGAAGAATGTGAATTTCCCATTGGGATTAATAAAGTATCTATCTATCTATCTATCTATCTATCTATCTATCTATCTATCTATCTATCTATCTATCTATCTATCTATCTATCTATCTATCTATCTATCTATCTATCTATCTATCTAAAGTCATTGGAGAAATTGGCATTTTGAGCTGAGGGCATTGCTAATTTCATTTAGGAGGATGGCCTTCTAAACGTGAAAAGTCAACTACCACTTGAAGGGGAAGTGAAACAGGTCACGGGATTAGGCCAAATGCTGCACAGGCTTGTGTTCATGTCTTGGAACACTGTCCATGAAACAACAGTAGCTTTCTGCTTTGAGATCCCACCACAGAAACTGAGGACTCGTATGTGTCCCTGCAGACTGTTCAGTCATAATGGTGTGGGTCCCATGGAGTTTTGCTTTAGCAGCCCTGGTCTGTCTCTACCATACTGCTTCCCTCCTTGTTTCCTTCACGAATGACTTCTGATAATTGTCCCCAACAGATACTGTGATGAAAACCAGGGAAACATTTTCCAACAGTTGATGTCCAAACTGATGAATGTAATTAAAATGACTTGCACACATGGAAACAATTGTTCACACTTTCTATCTGACATTCATCACTCTCATCTTGTGTGGTCGGAAGAAAACTGACATGGATTGCAGCTGCTCCACTACCCAGTAGCGTAGCGTGGGTGTCAGCCGCCCGGGGCGGAGGAAAATTCCGCCACCCCCTTATTTAGGTATGGTTCAAATTTTTACAAGATATTATTATTATTCATTGTGAAATTTTGCCGCCCCCTAAAAGTGCCGCCCGTGGCGGGCCGCCCCCGCCACCCCCACTACGCTACGCCACTGCCACTACCACACCAATGACTTCATGCTAGAGGAAACGTCTTTGCGTCCATATATGTTATAGGGCACCTGAGCACCTATGAAATATCCATCCATCCATCCATCCATTATCCAACCTGCTATATCCTAACTTCAGGGTCATGGGGGTCTGCTGGAGCCAATCCCAGCCAACACAGGGCACAAGGCAGGAAACAATCCTGGGCAGGGTGCCAACCCACCGCAGGACACACACAAACACACCCACACACCAACTAATGTTGTCTTATTTTAATTTCTTATTTTGTCTTTTATTTTTCTTCTCTTCATTATGTAAAGCACTTTGAGCTACTTTTTGTATGAAAATGTGCTATATAAATAAATGTTGTTGTTGTTGTTGTTGTTGATGTGAGAAAGTAAGTACACCCCATGAAATGTTTTATTTTTACTTTTTTTAACACGTGTAGACATATCACAATGTGATCTTCATCTGAACAGTGGCTATACATCAGGGGACAACAATTCCAGTCCTGGAGGTCCCTGGTGACTGCAGGTTTTCATTCTAACCCTTTTCTTAATTAGTGACCCGTTTTGGCTGCTAATTAAGTTCTTTTGAATTTATTTTAATTGAATTTTTAAGATTTGTTCCCCTGAATTTCTTCATTCCTTTCTTTAAATGGCACCCAAACAGAAATGAAATGCAAAGTGAGTGAGCCAACAGAAGACCAACTTAGTCAGGGCCTCAAACTCCAACCAAGTTCACTCCAACCATCTACTTAATTAGGTGCCAAGTCTAATTAAACTATATATTTTAGATATTTTAATTTCATGACTTATTGCTGCTCTTATTGTTCAATAGCAGACATTTATGAAATTGTTGATTTTCTCTTTTCTAAGACCAGATCAACATTCCTGAGACCTTCATCTTTCTTTATTTTCAGATACTGTATGATGGACACAGTTTGTTGGTCATGTTTTGACTCACTTTGTGTCTCGTTATTGACTGGCAGGTAATTAAGGGAAATTAAACAATTAAGGTGTCGGAGTCTTCAAGAGCATGTCAATTAAAATGAATTCAAAAGAAGTTAGCAACAAAAACAGGTCACTAATTAAGAAAAGGGTTAGAATGAAAACCTGCAGCCACTGCGGCTCTCCAGGGCTGGAGTTGGGGATCTCTGGAGTAGATAAAGGTAATGTAATTGGAAGAAAAATGAAAACTTGACATTGCAATAATTTATTCAATTTAAAATAAACAGACACACCCTTACCATCGGTGGAAAAAGCAAATAGACCCTTGGCTCTAATAGCTGGTATGTTTCCTATAGCTGTCTAGTATTCTCTGACATTGACTAAAAGACATTGAATGTTTTCCCCACTCCTCCATGGAGCTGTGTGGTGTTTGATGGGTGTCTTACTTGCACAGCATCTTGATGGGATTCAGATCCAGGGTTTGAGTTGAGCATTCCAGAAGCTTCCATTTCTTTTCCATCAGCCATTCCGAGGTTGGATTTATTGGTATGTTTAGGGTCATTGATATTTTGTAAGGTCCACTTCTGGTTGAGTTTCAAACTTCTGACAGATGATCTCACATTACCCTCAAGCATTCTGTGGCACATTGAAGAATTCCTAAATGATTCTGTGAGGGTGAGCTGCCCAGACCCTGATGCAGCAAAGCAGCCTCACATCAGAATATTGGTACTGTGGTCACATAACTCAATCTTTGCCTTGTCCATTCAGAGTACATAGTTACAGGAGTCCTGGTCTTTGTCTAGGTGTCCGTGGTTCAAGTTTGAGTCTTGCCCTGATGTTCTTTCCTCCTGGCACTCCTTCCATGCAGACCTCACTTGTAGAGCCTCTTTCCAATAATGGACACATGCACTTTGATTTTGGCAGTTCTCACCGCAAAAGAAACACTCAGAGTCAGTGGATGAGCAGGCAGAATAAGACTGTTGTTTGAAGCACAAAGCTGACTCAGTTCAATGAAGTGAACCCCGATTGTCGGTTGAACCCCATATTTATTGTAAGTATTATTAGGAGTTTACCTCACTGTGCACATTTTTCACCATCATCTGACTCCTAGCACTCAACACCTCCATTTCCCTCAATTTGTTCGCAATACCAAGATCTGGTTATGCTAAATGAGCATAATTCCTTTCATCAGAGGTTAATGCTTAGACTTACAAGAATCAAAGGCAATATATAGCAACACATTCAGTGGGGGGGGGGGGGAATGGGGGTAGGTAGGTGTTTGGTGACTAAGTCAGTATGATCAAGGGGGGGGGGGTTTGTACAGTTTAATTATTGTGTACATGTCCTTCGTAAGTTGGCATATGCTGGATTTATGTCCAAGTGTCTGTTGATGGAGTTTTCATCTGATAGCCAAGACTCGGCCAACTCTCTGGCACTTTTTGTACTGGCCTTAAATTTTACTTTTACGTTGCTCCAGTTGAATGTGTGTCCTGTCGATTTAGTATGTGCATATATCAAAGGTAGTGCGTCCTTTCTTCTGACGGCGTTGCGATGTTCCTGTACACGTGTTGAAATTCTTTTTGACGTTTGTCCTATGTATACAGCTGAGCAAGAATTGCATGGAATACTATAAACTGCGTTTCGTGTTTCGGCTGTCGATTTGTTGTTTTTAGCATTAAACAGGACCATGCGCAGATTGTTCGTGGGTTTATGTGCTATTCTGATGCCCCACTTGGTCAGGGTGCATGCCGTGCCTTCTGACACATTATGGTGATACGGGAGTGAATGCCAGGTGGGGTGGGGGTTCTGATTTAAGTCGATTGTATACTGATTCCTTTGGCGTCTGCTGTGTAGACTCCGATTAATGAATGTTTTTGAGTATCCGTTCGAGGTGAAAAGTTGGAACAGATAGCGTCTCTCATTAATTTTTGTTTCCTTGGTATTACAATGCGCGTGGACTCGTTTAAATAGGGTTTTCACGCAGCTCAGTTTATGAGATACCGGGTGGTTGCTCGCGAAGTGTAGAATCTTGTCTGCGTAGCATTGTTTGCGGTAAACACTTGTGGTCAGGGTGGGGTCACTATTTCTTTTGATGTAAATGTCCAGGAAGTTGATGTGTCGATTGATTTCTTTTTCCATTGTGAACTGGATTGCAGGGAATATTGTGTTAATATGATTGTAGAACTCATTCAGCTGGTTCTTTCTTAATATGACGAATGTGTCGTCAACATAGCGTATCCAAATTTTGGGTGTAATCTGGGATAAAGCTATGTTTTCAAATTGTTGCATTATAAATATATATAAATATGCTGTTCTACAGCACTATTAGAGTCATCTGAGTATTAAAGGAGTAGGTCTATTTTATAAGCATATTTTATAACATCAATGTTAATATAGAGTATAACTATAATTATTATTATTCTGTATTAGCATTGATATGAACGATTTGTGAAATTAGTGTTAAGTATAAAAAATGAAACTGATTATACAATTCAATGTTTATTATATTTATACATTATTACATCTGTCTTTACACGTTTTGCTCACAATGTATGTGAATGTAAATATATCTGCACGAATCGACACTCGTGAGTAACATTTTTAGAAAGTTCAAAGTGAAACACAAATTGCAAAGCGTCTGTGTGCCGACTCAAACAAGCTTTTGCAGAATACATTAACTGACAAGAGGTTGGCCCGCCCTTTCTGAGTTTTGGTAGCCAACACGAGCCGTGATTTGCCAGTTCTTGGTAGCCAACCGAGCCATCATTGGCCAATTCTTGGTAGCTGATACGGGCTGCGATTGGCCCGAGCTTTCAATTCTTGGTAGAATCTTGGTCACAGAAAGTGATCTGATTGGTTTTCACTACCAAGAATTACCTCGACTCATTGCTGCTCAGGGGCACCTAAGGCAATACCTAAGTCAATACCCCAGTCTGAACCAGCAAAGCTGTGAAACTTCACTTGGGATCCTTTGTCCTGTGAAAATAAACATATTGGTTAAGTTGGTAGGGGTTGAGGACATTTTAGAGATGAAAAAGGACATCTTGCGGATTGTAAATAATGTGTAACTGCCATTCAGTGCTGCCACATGCTGGTCACAGCTGGTAATACACAACAGTTTCCTTTCATGTTTCAAAGATGTCCTTCTCAGTGTCTTGCACTTTTGAATGTCTTTTCACTGGCGACCCCTGTGGATTAGACAAAGTGGCAATGATTTTATAATAGCTAGAAAAAAGGGGAACTGAAAATCCACAAATGACTGGGGCATGTGACCCGTCTGGGTCCTACAGCTTTTTTAAAATGCCCACCTGCACTGGTCACCCAGAAACATAGAAGAAAACTTTTTATTCATTAAGGGATTTCTATTCGAATCATCAGATGAGGGTTCTCTGAGACTCAGGGTGAGGTTTACCATAGTTTGATCCAGGATTTAGATTTCTTTTTTCTTTAATCTACAGTGTGGTGCCATTTTGTTAAGTTTTAAAGTAGCTGAGGACCTCTTTCATATTTTGCACTCAGTTACCTGAGGGTAACATGGTGGGGCCATGGCCTGCTTGTTCTGCTCTGCCGTGGTCCAAGTTCCGAGCTGAGATGTAGTCCATATGGAGTCTGGCCTTTGTTAGTTCTGGTTTCGCCGACAGTGGCAGCCTTTTCAGCATCTCCGTGTATGTGAATTTCCCCTCAGGATTAATAAAGTATCTATCTATCTATCTATCTATCTATCTATCTATCTATCTATCTATCTATCTATCTATCTATCTATCTATCTATCTATCTATCTATCTATCTATCTATCTATCTATCTATCTATCTATCTATCTATCTATCTATCTGCTGATCTTCGTGTCTTCTTTCAGTTTTTCTCTTACTCCTACAGAATGACATGTGTAAGTGGGCTTTAAGACAGACTGGAACTGTGCCTGATTGTTGAACCCAGTGCCATGAGAAGGTCTGCCCCCTGCCCCATGAACATAAATTAGATTGAGGGTTTGAGAATTTTATATAATATTGGACAGCATTTTTTTTACTAATATCTATTTGAAGCAGAGCCCAAAACACCTTGCAAAATCACATTGTGGGTATTTTTGGTAAATCCATTAAGACCCCAAGAGACAGAGTCATAATTTAGTAGCAATTCTCTAAAAGCATAAAGTAATCCCTCCTCCATCGCGGGGGTTGCGTTCCAGAGTCACCCGCGAAATAAGAAAATCCGCGAAGTAGAAACCATTATGTTTATATGGTTATTTTTATATTGTCATGCTTGGGTCACAGATTTGTGCAGAAACACAGGAGGTTGTAGAGAGACAGGAACTTTATTCAAACACTGCAAACAAACATTTGTCTCTTTTTCAAAAGTTTAAACTGTGCTCCATGACAAGACAGAGATGACAGTTATGTCTCACAATTAAAAGAATGCAAACATATCTTCCTCTTCAAAGGAGTGCGCATCAGGAGCAGAGACTGTCAGAAAGATAGAGAGAAAAGCAAACAAATCAATAGGGCTGTTTGGCTTTTAAGTATGCGAAGCACCGCGGCACAAAGCTGTTGAAGGCGGCAGCTCACACCCCCTCCGTCAGGAGCAGAGAATGTCAGAGAGAGAGAGAGAGAGAAATAAAAACAAACAATCAAAAATCAATACGTGCCCTTCGAGCTTTTAAGTATGCGAAGCACTGTGCAGCATGTCGCTTCAGGAAGCAGCTGCACAGAAGGGAGCAAGTTGAAAATAATCTTCCAGCATTTTTAGACGAGCGTCCGTATCGTCTAGGTGTGCGAACAGGCCCCCTGCTCACACCCCCTACGTCAGGATCAGAGAAAGTCAGCGCAAGAGAAAGAGAAAAGTAAGCTGGGTAGCTTCTCAGCCATCTGCCAATAGCGTCCCTTGTATGAAATCAACTGGGCAAACCAACTGAGGAAGCATGTACCAGAAATTAAAAGACCCATTGTCCGCAGAAACCCGCGAAGCAGCGAAAAATCCGCGATATATATTTAAATATGCTTACATATAAAATCCGCGATGGAGTGAAGCTGCGAAAGGCGAAGCACGATATAGCGAGGGATTACTGTAACTATAAATTGCCATTATTGGTTCCTGTTGATTACCAGCCTCGCTCTGTTTCTTTGACCATATGTCGATGCCATGTGGTTCTTCATTTACTGTTGTCTGTCATCGATTGGCACCACGTGTAGAGCTGTGCCCTGCCTTGTGCCCAGTTCTGCTAGAATGGGCTACAGCCTTGGGTTTGATGATTCATGCACCTCAAGTGCTACACAAGAACTGATTTGACATAAGTTGGGTGGGAAGCACAGATAAATGTGGGAGGATTAGCCCAGTTGGGGACCCAGAGATGGGGACCCAATAGGCTGAGGTGCTCGGCGTTGAGAACACAACAACAAGCTATGGCACCTGATTCAGCCAAATGTGAATCATGTTCTGGTAAATTCCTTTGCAAATCCCAGGGCTTGGTGTTGACTTTTGTTCAGTTTTCCATTTGATGTAACCTCAAAGCAGTGAACCTCTATTTGAAATTAAATGGACAAATAAGCCTGCTGTCTTAATCCATTCCACCACTCAGTCTTTTATAAAGTGCCATTAACAGCACATACCATCACAAGCGAGACACAGAGAATGGAAATGTGTGTAAGTTTAAAAGAATCAAGAGAGATCACATTAAAGATTTGGAGCTCCAGGGAGAGACCCCGTTTTATTCATTTATTTATTTTCTTTGCCACAGGGGACAATGCTAATGCCTCACTTAACACTTGTATATAATCAACAAAAGATGAAGTTCATTCTGAAGGAATCAAACAACATTAATTGTTGAAATGTGCATCTAGTGTTGATGGTTTGGATTTTCCTTTTCATTCATTTAATGACAGCGTCACTTACTGGTGTTTTGCAGATTCTGTTGCCTGCTTGGACATCTGCACTTGCGGCTTCTCACGTTAATTTAACCCTCTGAAATCTGGCACGTCTTGAACATTTTTTTTTAACCAACAACGAGACGCCTCAAAGTTTCTTCATGTTCTCGTGATTTAAAAAAATAAAGTAAATGTAAAGCTTCTTGTTAAATTATTGCCTGAGACAGAGGCATCTGTTGTTGTGACATATCATCAGTCCAAAGACTTTGTTTTTTCATCGTTGTTTCTATTACGGTACTGTGTTAGTGCTGTGGTGGGTTGGCACCCTGCCTGGGATTGGTTCCTGCCTTGTGCCCTGTGTTGGCTGGGATTGGCTCCAGCAGACCCCCGTGACCCTGTGTTCGGATTCAGCGGGTTGGAAAATGGATGGATGGATGTGTTTGTGAGTCAGTTTTTAATACGATGATGTTTGCACAATTTTAAACAAACTTTTTAGTTCTGTCAAATTGATTTAAGAGTTGATTGTGCCAGCCCTATAGATGCTGCTCCATTGCACTTTTTACTTTACGTGCCTAATAATCATTAATAACACCTCCATTTTTTCCAGTTTCTCTTCAAATTGAATCAGTAGAAATGCAACAAATGACCTGAAATGGAGAAAAGGCACGTAGACTTATCTTGCTCAAATGGAAGAGTCCTAAATCACCTCTTTTAAGTCCGTGGGTAACTGATGTTATATATTATGTGAAATTGGAAAAAAGTCAAATTCTCACTTAGAGGATCTCTACAAAACTTGGCAGGATCTGATAAATAACATGTGCCTTTCACATCTATCTATCTATCTATCTATCTATCTATCTATCTATCTATCTATCTATCTATTACATAGTGCCTTTCACATCTATCTATCTATCTATTATATAGTGCCTTTCACATATATCTATCTACAGTAATCCCTCCTCCATTGCGGGGGTTGCGTTCCAGAGCCACCCGCGAAATAAGAAAATCCGCGAAGTAGAAACCATATGTTTATATGGTTATTTTTATATTGTCATGCTTGGGTCACAGATTTGCGCAGAAACACAGGAGGTTGTAGAGAGACAGGAACGTTATTCAAACACTGCTAACAAACATTTGTCTCTTTTTCAAAAGTTTAAACTGCGCTCCATGACAAGACAGAGATGACAGTTCTGTCTCACAATTAAAAGAATGCAAACATATTTTCCTCTTCAAAGGAGTGCGCGTCAGGAGCAGAGACTGTCACAGAGATAGAGAGAAAAGCAAACAAATCAATAGGTCTGTTTGGCTTTTAAGTATGCGAAGCACCGCGGCACAAAGCTGTTGAAGGCGGCAGCTCACACCCCCTCCGTCAGGAGCAGACAAAGAGAGAGAGACAGAGTTTGTTTTTCAATCAAAAATCAATACGTGCCCTTCGAGCTTTTAAGTATGAGAAGCACCGTGCAGCATGTCGTTTCAGGAAGCAGCTGCACAAAAGATAGCAACGTGAAGATAATCTTTCAGCATTTTTAGATGAGCGTCCGTATCGTCTAGATGTGCGAACAGCCCCCCTGCTCAATCCCCCTACGTCAGGATCAGAGAAAGTCAGCGCAAGAGAAAGAGAAAAGTAAGCTGGGTAGCTTCTCAGCCATCTGCCAGTAGCATCCCTTGTATGAAATCAACTGGACAAACCAACTGAGGAAGCATGTACCAGAAATTAAAAGACCCATTGTCCTCAGAAATCCGCGAACCAGCAAAAAATCCGCGATATATATTTAAATATGCTTACATATAAAATCCGCGATGGAGTGAAGCTGCGAAAGGCGAAGCGCAATATAGCAAGGGATTACTGTATCTATATATTTTTACTATTATTAAAGTGCTACTCTGCTCACCTAGCTCTCTTTCTCATGGATGGGGGGGGGGTGTCTATTTGTTTCAGAGCAGTTTTGTTAAACTTGAATTGCATTTATGGAATGTTTTTGATTTTAATAATATCAAATATTTAAAAATAAAAAGAAGGTAAACAAAAAAAAGAAAGACAAACTCCCTAAAATGACCTGCCAGAAGACCCTCCAGCTTTATAGGCCATAGAGCAGATCCTGGCGGTGATTGGCAGGTGGCCCCGCCTCTTAGGGGACCGCCTACAAAACATACACATCATAACCAAGGTATTGATACACAGACAGAATGAAAAACAAAGAATACAAATCACTAACACAAACAGTAGAATCAGTGTGTGTGTGACTGGGTTCTCTAGTGAACTGACATCCCATCCAGATATTGTGAAAACTGTTGTATTGTATTGTCATTATTTATCAGTGAACAAGAAGAAATGTCCCTAAAGTGTACCTTGGCTTATTCTTACACCTTAAATTTGTGCAGGCTGAGGGGAGACGTACCAAATAGAGAGCAGCACAGTGGGAGTAATCCATCGTTGGTCAGTAAATGAGACGTTCTTTCTTAGCCAAATATGCGCCTTACCTGTGTGTGTGTACAGAATGCTGATGAGATATGAAACATAAGCAGTAGTCAATGTGCATGCTGGCTGCCAGTTGAATAGTCAATAAGCGACTCTTTGGGGTTCATATGTTTGTAAATCTCACTCTGAAGGAGTCCGTGCCTCACCAGCCATGAACCTCACTGCACGTCACTGCTGGGGACCCGAGGGAGCAGCACTACCGCCACGCCACCCTGCCCACACATGTTTAATACATGCTTTAAAGCATTTCATCATTTAAATGATATCAAGTATTTATCTTAGCATTCTAAATGTTCAGAGAGCAGTAATATCATGAAGAGATTGTTTTCTGTGTGGCAATCGCTGCCTGTGGCTCCTCTCAGTGCAAGAGGAAGTTAGATTAAGAAACATGTAGCGAATAACAACTGGGTCGGGAAACACTTAATGCAAATAATTGAATTTGCTACATTAGTTATAACGGGGTTTGAAAAAAGACTAGTAAAGTAAACATTGATTTTAAGATGAAGTTTACGACTTTCTGCTTTAATGACAAAATAAACTACGAGAATAAAGTCAACATGTCGACTTTCATCTCGAGGTAAGCATCGAGATTAAAGTGGAAATGTCGAGAATACAATCAGCATGTTTACCTTTTTCTCGACATGCACCTTTTTTTTCTTCACTGTGTCCCGATTTTTTTCTTCTCCATTCTTGCAGCATTTACTCCTAAAACTTGAATTGCCATTACGGAGCGGTGCATTACTTTTTTTTTTAACGGCCCATTTCCTTTAGCGTGTTTTTTGTTGTTTCTCCACCGGTGCAACTTGTTTAGAGCAACCGTTGAATGTGAGCTTGGGAGCGGCTGAAAAGATTTGGTGTTTACTTAACAAGCAGGACAATAAGTGAAGTACTTCCATGGCGTCCTCACCGCTCACTCTGGATAACTGAAGTACAGCAGATAAAGAACATCACATCAAGTGGTCAAAGAACGCTGTTTGTGTCAAGAAAACAAAACTCACCTTCAGACCAAGGGAAGGGCATTTAATGAATGGAAGGTAAGTGGTGGCACTTGTGCTACAAAGCAAAAATAAATGAGCAAAGTGACAGCTAAGCATTAGGGGAACACAGTCACACACATTGTAGCAAATAAGAGATGAAAATAAATAAATAAATTGCAGAGAAAGGGGTGCCAACTGTATTGCCTGTGAAGGAAACACAGCAGGCTATAGAATGGCATCGGAAGAAGACATGAGATAAGATGATTAAGAGTTGATTGATGTGCTTAGGGGGTGTCAAAGTGTTGGACAGTGTCACACGTGAGCACCTTCAAGGCTCTACACAGGTAAAGGACTCCAAAGGGGGCACTGCCATTAACATTGTCTTCTCTTTTACCTCAGGTGCAGAGTCTGGAAGTCTCGTGACTACGTCCCCAACACCGCTAGAAGGTCAGTGCCTGAAAGAAAGAGGAAGTCATTTCACGAAGACCCCTTGATGGGAAGCGGACTGAACCCAAAGTCTAATAGAATCACAAGAGAAGTGAAGGAGCCCATTGTGTTCTGTGTTTGTTTTACGTTGAGAGCGTTCTGTTAAAGAAGGGGGTTTGCCAGGCTGGTACCTCCAAACGTTCATACCCGGGCCCGAGTCATCACGTGGCACTTGTGACAATGGATTTAAATGTTGTAAAATAAACACAGGGACACTGTCAAAGGTTTGGGGAAATTCCCCATATACTGTTGCACACAGAGAAATTGATGTCTTTACAGACTGAGTTCAAAAAGGAACTGTCTCAACAGAAACTGAGGGTGGTATATATAGGAGGGTCTGCAGGAAGTGACGTGTAGGAAGAGGCGTGATCTTGAGGGCTGGAACTAGAAGTCATGTTACTGGGTGGTTTCTTCACTTCTGCCAGGAGAAAGGAAAGAAGAGTTAGAGGACAGTGCCACCTCCTTGTTCGGTGGGTAACTACATCTATTTGAGCCTGTAAACTGTCCCCCAAGCAATCGGTACCCCCCTTAGCCCAGACCCATGACGTCAGGCAGCCCTAACTGAGAGGTTGTGAAACCAAGAAAGGGCATCGGCATTGGCTTGGAGAGAGCCTTGGAAATAAACAACCGAAAACCTATAAGGCTGAAGATCCAAAAACCACCATGTGACCCGTGGGTTTGACTCCTTATGCAACGCCATCCACTGTAGAGCAGCATGGTCAGTAACAAGGGTAAACTCATGGCCAGTAGTATCTCAGCTGTGTAATTGCTCATTTAATTGCCATGCCTCCCGTTCCACTGCCGCATACCTGGTTTCCCGATTTCGCAGTTTCTGGATCAGGAACATCACGGGGTGTTCAACACCTTTGATGCAATGGCTCAGGCGCCAAGACCTGTGTCCGAAGCATCGGTCCGGAGGATGAAAGGTAAAGAAAAATCAGGAGAAATGAATACAGGTGCCGAGGTCAGAGCCTGCTTTAGGTCACGAAATGCAAAGTCTGCTTTCTCATCCCATACTAATATATTGGGAGCCTTATTGTTTGTCAAAATTTGCCAAAGGCACTGCTCTCTCAGAAAAACGGGGCACAAACCGGCAGTAGTACCCTACCAAACTGAGAATGGCTTGGACCTGCTGCTTGGTTTTCAGACAGGGCCAACTAAGGATGGCATCAACTGTGGAACACTGTGGTTGCACTGTACCCCTGCCCACTTGGTAACCTAAATATCTGGCCTTGTTAACCCCAAAAAAACATTTCTTGTTTCACAATTTTGGACCTGCCACCACAAAGACCCAATTGCCCTTCAGCTTCAACTCTGTGCGTGGGACAGCACGCAATTGCTGATCTATAGATAGATAGATAGATAGATAGATAGATAGATAGATAGATAGATAGATAGATAGATAGATAGATAGATAGATGGATGGATGGATGGATGGATGGATGGATGGATGGATGGATGGATGGATGGATGGATGGATAGATAGATAGATAGATAGATAGATAGATAGATAGATAGATAGATAGATAGATAGATAGATAGATAGATAGATAGATAGATAGATAGATAGATAGATAGACGTAAAAGGCACTATATGATAGATAGATAGATACTTTATTAATCCCAAGAGGAAATTCCCATACACCAGCAGCAGCATACTGATAATAACAATATTAAATTAAAGAGTGATAACAATGCAGGTATACAGACAGACAATAACTTTGTATAATGTTAAATGTTAACGTTTACCCCCCCGGGTGGAATTGAAGAGTCACATAGTGTGGTGTATGAATGATCTCCTCAGTCTGTCAGTGGAGCAGGACGGTGATAGAAGTCTGTCTCTGAAGCTGCTCTTCTGTCTGGAGATAAATCCTGTTCAGTGGATGCAGTGGATTCTCCATGATTGACAGGAGTCTGCTCAGCGCCTGTTGCTCTGCCACGGATGTCAAACTGTCCAGCTCCGTGCCTACAATAGAGCCTGCCTTCCTCACCAGTTTGTCCAGGCGTGAGGCGTCTTTCTTCTTTATGCTGCCTCCCCAGCACACCACTGCATAGAAGAGGGCGCTTGCCACAACCGTCTGATAGAACATCTGCAGCATCTTATTGCAGATGTTGAAGGACGCCAGCCTTCTAAGGAAGTATAGTCGGCTCTGTCCTTTCTTACACAGAGCATCAGTATTGGCAGTCCAGTCCAATTTATCATCCAGCTGCACTCCCAGGTATTTATAGGTCTGTACCCTCTGCACACAGTCACCTTTGATGATCACGGGGTCCATGAGGGGTCTGGGCCTCCTAAAATCAACCACCATCTCCTTGGTTTTGCTGGTGTTCAGGTGTACGTGGTTTGAGTCGCATCATTTAACAAAGTCATTGATGAGGTTCCTATACTCCTCATCCTACCCATTCCTGATGCAGCCCACCATAGCAGTGTCATCAGCGAACTTTTGCACGTGGCAGGACTCCGAGTTGTATTGCAAGTCCGATGTATATAGGCTGAACAGGACCGGAGAAAGTACAGTCCCCTGCAGCGCTCCTGTGCTGCTGACCACAATGTCAGACCTGCAGTTCCCAAGACACACATACTAAGGTCTGTCTGTAAGATAGTCCACGATCCATGCCACCAGGTATGAGTCTACTCCCATCTCTGTCAGCTTGTCCCTGAGGAGCAGAGGTTGGATGGTGTTGAAGGCGCTAGAGAAGTCTAGAAACATAATTCTTACAGCACCACTGCCTCTGTCCAATTGGGAGAGGGATTGTAGACCTCAGCTGCCTGACTGACGAATACAGAACAAGCAGATCAACTAAATATGGTGGAGCTAACCATTGTAGGGCTTTAAAAACAAACACTAAAATCTTAAAATTCACCTTATAACTAACAGGGAGTCAATGCAGAGAGGCAAACACTGGAGCGATGTGATCTGTTTTTTTTTCCTGATGGTCAAACTCTAGCAACTGCATTCTGCACCATTAGTAGGTGAGCCAGTGTCATACGGGATACCTTTGTAACGGCTGTCACAAATTTTGTGTGCTTTTAACTGTTTCTGCCGCTTGCTCCCTTTAGAGTTTGTCTGAGGGAATATTGTCTTAAGTGATATCTCTTTAAGGGGAGCAGAGGGCCAAACCATGCTTGTGGGTCCTTGCCAAAACGCACTTTGGTGTGACATAAGGAGAATCGACTTTAAAAGGCAAGGAGGCGCATATTTTAAAAGAGAGAGAAGAAAGATTGTTTAAAGAAGGAGCTGGGAAGGTGAATAGAAAAGAAGCTATTGGTAAAGCATATAAGGCTCCATAACAAGGACGGTTGGGCGCACGGAAAAGGAGTGCTTGCTAACCAGGAAGGATCATTGGAGCACACGGCTTTACTTTGCATTTTTTAATGCGGGCATCTGTCTTGAATGGACATGAACGCCAATAAACCTGGGTGAAGCGGCCTTCAACAAAAAGAGTCGTCGCCAGGCCGGTGAGATCGCTTCTTTTACATATATACAGAATATATAGACAGTATAACGAGTCAGTGGAACATATCTGACTTATACGCTGGATTTATCGCTGGACTTCCCAGGCCATTTGGATTATAGACTTAAAATAAAGTTATTATAAAATGGACTGGAGAATGTATGGAGAGTGTGTGTATAATTTATATTTGTATATATTTGTATTTATATATATATATATATAATCTGTGCTGTGAATCTATTTGTGCTGTCAGTAGATAGGTGATATTTCCTTTTCTTTTCCTTTCCTTTCTTTCAGTCTTTTCTGTTTCGCTCTTTTCTGGTGAGTGTGTTATAGAAAGGTTCAAGGGGGTGGGCATATTAATGAGTGTTTGTTTAGCGTGTACGAATTTGGGGAGGATTGCTTAAGGGTTGTTTATAGTTTTGTTTGGTTGATTATAATATATTTTCTTGTTTGTTTAATTAATTTACTTGTTTGGGTGTTTATTTCCTTTTATAAATTCACTAGCAAAATACCCGCGCTTCGCAGCGGAGAAGTAGTGTGTTAAAGACGTTATGTAAACATATATATACATATACATATATACATATATATATATATATATATATATATATATACAATACAATACAATACAATACAATTTATTTTTGTATAGCCCAAAATCACACAGGAAGTGCCCATATACACATATCTACATATACATATATATACATATATAGATATATATATATATACATATACACATCCACACATATATACATATATATATATACACGAATGGAAGAGAAGGTCTGTGATACGGTTTGCATATTCGCAGTTGGAGATCCACAAAGGGAGAAAAAAGGAATCACGTATCATAAAATAGTTTTATTCCTGAGCTTTCAACCCCTATCAGGGGTCTTCATCAGAGGATAATGCTTAGACTTACAAGAATCAAAGGCAATATATAGCAACACATTCAGGGGGGGGGGTGGTTGGAGGTGACTAAGTCCGTATGATCAAAAGGGGGGGGGGGTTATCGTTAAATTAAAGTGCATATGTCCTTCGTAAGTTGGCATATGCTGGGTTTATGTCCAAGTGTCTGTTGATGGCGTTTTCATCTGATAGCCAAGACTCGGCCAACTCTCTGGCGCTTTTTGTACTGGCCTTAAATTTTACTTTCACATTGTCCCAGTTGAATGTGTGTCCTGTCGATTTAGTATGTGCATATATCAAAGATAGTGCGTCCTTTCTTCTGACAGCGTTGCGATGTTCCTGTACACGTGTTGAAATTCTTTTTGACGTTTGCCCTATGTATACAGCTGAATTTCAACACGTGTACAGGAACATCGCAACGCTGTCAGAAGAAAGGACGCACTATCTTTGATATATGCACATACTAAATCGACAGGACACACATTCAACTGGGACAATGTGAAAGTAAAATTTAAGGCCAGTACAAAAAGCGCCAGAGAGTTGGCCGAGTCTTGGCTATCAGATGAAAACGCCATCAACAGACACTTGGACATAAACCCAGCATATGCCAACTTAAGAAGGACATATGCACTTTAATTTAACGATAACCCCCCCCCCCCCCCCTTTTGATCATACGGACTTAGTCACCTCCACCCCCTGAATGTGTTGCTATATATTGCCTTTGATTCTTGTAAGTCTAAGCATTATCCTCTGATGAAGACCCCTGATAGGGGTTGAAAGCTCAGGAATAAAACTATTTTATGATACGTGATTCGTTTTTTCTCCCTTTGTGGATCTCCAACTGCAAATATATATACACATATCAACATATATATACACATACATATACACACATACATACATACACACATACATATATACATATACACATACAGACACAAATATATATACATATACATATTTACGTATCTACATATATATACATATCTACAGTACATATATATACACATGGGCGGTACGGTGGCGCAGTGGGTAGCGCTGCTGCTTCGCAGTTGGGACACCTGGGGACCTGGGTTCGCTTCCCGGGTCCTCCCTGCGTGGAGTTTGCATGTCCTCTCCGTGTCTGCGTGGGTTTCCTCCGGGCGCTCCAGTTTCCTCCCACAGTCCAAAGACATGCAGGTTAGGTGGATTGGCGATACTAAATTGGATTGGCGATACTAAATTGGCCCTAGTGTGTGCTGGGTGTGTGGGTGTGTTTGTGTGTGTCCTGCGGTGGGTTGGCACCCTGCCCAGGATTGTTTCCTGCCTTGTGCCCTGTGTTGGCTGGGATTGGCTCCAGCAGACCCCCGTGACCCTGTGTTTGGATTCAGCGGGTTGGAAAATGGATGGATGGATATATATATATATATATATATATATATATGGGCGGCACGGTGGCGCAGTGGATAGCGCTGCTGCCTCGCAGTTGGGAGATCTGGGGACCCGGGTTCGCTTCCCGGGTCCGCCCTGCGTGGAGTTTGCATGTTCTCCCCGTGTCTGCGTGGGTTTCCTCTGGGTGCTCCGGTTTCCTCCCACAGTCCAAAGACATGTAGATTAGGTGGATTGGCGATTCTAAATTGGCCCTAGTGTGTGCTTGGTGTGTGGGTGTGTTTGTGTGTTTCCTGCGGTGGGTTGGCACCCTGCCCAGGATTGGTTCCCTGCCTTGTGCCCTGTGTTGGCTGGGATTGGCTCCAGCAGACCCCCGTGACCCTGTGTTCGGATTCAGCGGGTTGGGAAATGGATGGATGGATATATATATATATATATATATATATATATATATATATATATATATATATATGCCATGAATGTAATTACCCCGATCTACATGCTGTCAAATAAAAACGAACCACACGCCGTGGCGCAACGTTAGGGGCATCGCCTCTGACGCTGACGTCCGAGGTTCGATTCCCGAGAGGGAGTGCAGTGGAGTGTGTACACCTGATGAGCCCAGAATGAGGGCGAAACACGTGTCGTGTACTCTTTGCATTTATTTGACAGTAAACTATTGCAACCATTCTATGATCTGCTCTTCACAAACTGAGGGCACCGTGGCGGATGTTAGCAGATTGCTGGCCAACCACAAAGCGTTACCTGGTAGGTAACCACCCACGCTAACAGATTGTGACACAGACTTCGAATGCCGTGAATGTAATTACCCCGATCTACATGCTGTCAAATAAAAACGAACCACATGCCGTGGCGCAACGTTAGGGGCATCGCCTCTGACGCTGACGTCCGAGGTTCGATTCCCGAGAGGGAGTGCAGTGGAGTGTGTACACCTGATGAGCCCAGAATGAGGGCGAAACACGTGTCGTGTACTCTTTGCATTTATTTGACAGTAAACTATTGCAACCATATATATATATATATATATATCCAAATCCCCACGCTTCGCAGCAGTGAAGTACTGCTTTTAAATTTTTATTAAGAAGAAAAGAAAACGTTTTTAAATTGAGGGAAAATATACCAATAACAATTTGTTAAGGATCTATTTTTTAGTGAGGTTGCCTTTACACAGCCTGTCCGCTGTTTTATAAACGAACGCCATATAAGGCCGTCCTTTCTCCTAGCTTAGCGGTTCTGTATTCTTTTATTTTTCGTTTATAACAATTTTTATAGTTATTGTGTAGCTATTTGAGACTCACTTTTCTGTTCAGGTACCCATTTTCTTTATGTAGTCCGCGGATTCTCCGCTATTTTTTGTTCGTTTATTAAGATTATAGTTATTTATTGATTCCCTTCTTTAGCTGACTGCCTGCTCATATAAGGCGCTCTGCTGTTTTTTTGTGAAGCAGCCTTAACACTGCTTTTCCGCTGTTTTATAAATGAACGCCATATAAGGTCTTCCTTTTTCCTTGCTTCACCAAGGAAGCCGCCTTTTTATTTAATCCACGGGTTCACCGCTGTTTTTTTTTTCTTTTTTTACGATTGTTATAGTTCTGTTTGTATACCACATTGTCAGTTCAGCACTCCGGTTGTAATATGACCAAGCTGTGCAAGCTTACTGTTAAGAATGCAACGTATAGTTGTACAGGAGAAAAGCAATCTTGCCTCAAATCAATGGCAACTTTTTGTAGGTCTATGAACTTAATTTAAACTTTAGGTTTACACGGTGCCCTCGTGTCTTCTCATTAAACTTGTATGTCGTGAATATGGTATTGCAAACGGTAGCGGGAGTGTTTTTATAAACTTAATTTAAACATACGGTTGTAGCTGCACTTATGAATATGCTTGTATGCGTCACTCGCTCGCTTCTTATTGTTTCGCTGCCTTCTCAATTGTGTAATGAATGTTTTCTTCAGCACTTTTTGGGGCTCTTCCTTGTTTTGTACGTACTTTGTTCACAGTCAGTTCACGTGATTATGTGGGTGGCATGATGACGCGATACGCAAGTCCGCCTCCCACGGCCATCGAGGTGCACTCCATTACAGTATATGGACAAAAAAGAGGTTCCAGTTATGACCATTATGCGTAGAATTTCGAAATGAAACCTGCCTAACTTTTGTAAGTAAGCTGTAAGGAATGAGCCTGCCAAATTTCAGCCTTCCACCTACACGGGAAGTTGGAGAATTAGTGATGAGTCAGTCAGTCAGTCAGTGAGGGCTTTGCCTTTTATTAGTATAGATAAAGGACATCTCCAGCTGAGGGAAGGGGAGAATGAGCTTCTGTAGGTCATTAAATTACAAAAACGGCTTGACTGTATTGATCGCCCTAAGGTAGAAAAAGCAACGCTTTACCACAGCGTTGATCTGTTTGTCAAATTTAAAACCTGCATCCTAGATCACCCTGAGATTTTTAGCACTTGGCCTTAAGTACCGGGCAAGTGGACCCAATGTGCTAGCAATGTTGCGGGTAACAGTGGGTTGACCAAATAGAACGATTTCAGTTTTTTTCTCATTTAACTTTAGGAAGTTAACTGCCATCCAAATGGTGGCCCCCACGGATCCCAACAGGGCTCTGCCAAACTCCAACTCCTATGATGCCCTGTGGGAATGTGAGGTGCCGCTGCAACCCAGAGGGTGTGGGGGTGGGGGCTGCCATCTGCCACTCTGGCGTAGACAGTGCCGTGTGCACGTTTGCTCCCCAGGTCCTTCCATTACGACAGTCTCCCAGCTGGGAAAGGGCCCTGGCCATCCGGCACAACATACATTTGATTTTCCCCTCATTTTGGTGTTTTATACTGACTACACGCATGCACATTTGAGGAACTGTTTAAATACATTTGGAACCATTTCAAGCAGATTGTGTGCACTGCACACTGAAAATGCAAAAAGGATCTCAGTGTTTTGCATTTTTGTGAACAGTGTATAGCTGATGCATACAATGAGCGATTCATTCTGTGTAGAGTTTGATGCAAAAATACCTTGTAGTAGAGAAAAAGGAGAACTGAACCTTTAGGTTTAGGTTTCTTTATTTAGTCATGTTTACACAAGAAAACATGAAATTTGCCTTTTCAGTTGCATCTAATAACAAGTAACAGACAGAATGAAATAAAACAGACAAATAGAAATAAGAAAGGTTAAGGTAAAGCAGTTAGATAAAACATATTTACACCAAAAAAAAAGGTAACAGGATATATAACAAAACCTTAAACATTATTTCCGATATTTCTTATTGAAAAGTCGTATGGCACTAGGAAGAAAGGAGTTTCTGGAGCGATTTGTGTGGGTTTTCAAAGCAACTATCCTTCCTGATTTACTGAAGTTTAGTTCTACATGTAATGGATGTCTGTCATCAGTTGAGATGATTTCCAGTTTCTTTAGCATTGCCCTCTGACACACACTAGTCAAATCATCTACATCAGCCCCAATAACTTTAGCTGCATACTTCGTAATCTGCTGGAGCTTTTTTGCGTTTTGGTTTGTCAGACTATTAAATCAGGCAATGAAACTGAAAGTGATCACAGACTGGATCATACTGCGATAGAAGGACAACATGAGGTCCTTGTCTACTTTAAATAGTTTGAGTTTATGGAGGAGAAATAAGCGCTGATTGCATTTAGAAAATAATTTTTTTGTATTTGTATTCCAGTTAAGATTGTTATCTAGGTAAGCTCCTAAGTATTTGTATTCATTCACTATTTCTACCTCCTCTCCCAGAACTACAATAGGTGAACATACAGATTTCTGTCTCTTAAAATCAAATATCATTTCTTTGGTCTTTTTTACATTCAGAGTGAGAGTTTTTATTGCACCAGATTACCATCCAGTCCACTTGATAGTGACTTTCATCCTCCCCAGATATGCATCCTATGATCATGGTGTCATCCGCATACTTAATAATGGAGCGGTGGTCATTGTTCTGTCTCAGGTCACTGGTGTACAGAGTAACCAGTAATGGTGATAAGACACACACCCCTGTGGACCTCCTGTGTTTGAATGAATGGCTGTTGAAAAAGTGTCCTGAACTTTAACTGTCTGTGAACGATTTAAAAGAAAGTTCTGAATCCATAGTGTGATAAATGGGTTTACATTCATACTGTTTAATTTCCCAATCAGTATATGACGCTGTATAGTATTGAACACTGAAGAAAAATCCAAAAATAGTGCTCTGACATATGAACCAGGCTGATCAAGAAAGGTGTAGATTTGATGTAAGATAACAAGCAGAGCATCTTCCACACTTCTGTTTGCACAATAAGCAAATTGATTGTTGTCTTGAAAAGACTTTGTCTCTGTCATTAAAATGTTTTTCACCAAGTGTTCAAAGCATTTCATTGGAATAGATATAAGTGCCACTGGTCTGTAGTCATTTAAACAGCTTGGCCTAGAAACCTTAGATACAGGGGTAATGACTGATTGTTTCCACAGATTAGGTACAATACCACAGGTCAGAGACCAGTTAAAAAGCAAATGAAAAACTGGGGAGAGCCGCTTAGAGCGAGACTTTAAGAGCCGACCTGATATGCCGTCTGGTCCCATTGCACTATTTGTTTTGGCCTGCCGCAAGCCTTTTTCCACTTCAGTTAAACTGAACCCAATCACAGCAGAATGTGGAGATGTAGCATGGACAGGATGCAACAGAGTGTAATTGCATATAGCAGTACCTACGAGGTCCGCCACATAACACCCACATCGGTCATGAAGCGCCCATCGAATGCCCGGTTACAGTATGGTTGTGATTAGGGTTGGAGGATTATCGGACTCAGAGGGCATTTCATGACTGATGTTATGGGCGTTGCGTGACCTTCATCATACCTATTGTGTGCTGCAGTTAGACCAGTCTTGACAAAACGGATAATCAAAAGGGAATTTAACTTTTCAACTTCACACCCACTTATCTCACAATAATCTTTATGAAAAGTTCCAGTTTGGTTTTCGCCCCCTTCATAGTACAGAAACGGCACTTGTTAAAATTACCAATGACCTCCTTATGGCTGCTGACTCCAGTCTAATCACTATTCTCATCCTCCTTGACCTGAGTGTGGCCTTTGATACTATTTGTCATACCACTCTCCTTAATAGATTATCTTTGATTGCCATTACCCACACTCCACTTAATTGGTTTAGATCCTACCTCTCAGGCCGCACTCAGTTCATACAACTTAAAACCTTCACATCCCAACCCACCGCTATTACTTCTGGTGTGCCCCAGGGCTCTGTCCTGGGGCCTCTTCTTTTTATTATTTACCTTCTTCCCCTTGGCAATATTTTTTGCAAATATAACATTACTTTTCACTGTTATGCTGATGACACCCAGCTCTGCCTTGCTGGTAAACCCACCTTCTCGTTTCCACCACCCTCGCTTATTGACTGCATTGCTGAAATTAAATCCTGGTTTTCTTCAAATTTTCTTAAATTAAACAGTGACAAAACTGAGGTTCTCCTCATTGGTTCAAAATCATCATTATCCAAAACCAATAATCTTTCTCTTATTATTGATAACTCTGTTGTTTCCCCATCATCTCAGGTCAAGAGTCTGGGTGTCATCCTCGACAGTACTCTATCTTTTGTGGAAAGCATACCCCCAGACACAGACAGACAGACACCAGAATGTCCAAAACACACTTCTTTATTTCCTCTTTGCACCACAATGCCTTCCTTCACCAACTCTTTCTCTTTTCCTTTCTCTTTCTCTTTCTCTCTTCTTCTCTTCTCACCTTTGACCTCCTCTCTCTTTCTCTCTTCTTCTTCTTCTTCTTCTTTCTCTTCTTCTTCTCTTTCACCTTCGACCTCCTCTCACCCTCCTCACAAGCTTCGTCTTCTTCCTCCCAACTCTGGCTCTCCTAGTGGAGGGAGGCGGCCCCTTTTATTATGACCTGGATGAGCCCCAGGTGCTCCCCCTGACATCCCTTCCTGGTGTGGCGGAAGTGTGAGTAGAGCACCTGGAAGCACACCGGGTGCCCTTGGGATTACTTCCGGCAGCACTTCCTGGTGTGGCGGAAGTGCTGCCATCCAGGACTCCCTAACTGTCCGGGCTCCCCCTGGCGGTGGCCACGTCTTCTCACAGTGGTGAGTGTCCTGGCTCCATTCCTGTGGCCCCAAATTAGGCCTGGGCGGCTGCCCTCTCGTGGCCGAGGAGAAGTATCGTCCAACTCGGGGACTGTCCATCCGTGACACTTTCCAATGTCACATTAATAACATCACCCGGTCTGCTTACTTCCACCTACGTAATATTAATCGCATTCGCTCCTCCCTCACTCCTCATACCACTGCCATTTTTGTTTATAGTCTTGTCACTTCTCAGCTGGACTATTGCAATTCACTCCTCTTTGGTCTCCCTAATAAATCTCTTCATAAGCTTCAGTTAGTCCAGAATTCTGCAGCACGTATCATCACTCGAACCCCATCTATTCACCATAGTACTCCGGTCTTGCATCTGCTTCATTGGCTCCCGATCAAGTTTCGTACTGATTTTAAGATTCTGCTATTAACATTTAAGGCCATCCATAACCTCGCTCCTCCATATCTGTCTGACCTTCTTCATGTTGCCATTCCATCCCGTAACCTTAGATCCTCTTCCTTCACCCATCTGACCATCCCTCCTGCCCGTCTAACCACCATGGGGAGCAGAGCTTTCAGCCATTCTGCTCCCAAGCTCTGGAATTCATTGCCTGTGGATCTCCGAAATATCAAATCATATTCATCCTTCAAATGTAAACTTAAAACACATCTGTTTAAAATGGCTTCTTCTTTTTCCTCCTGATTATAATGGTTTTATTTGGTTTTAATTTTTAGATTTTCTGATGTTTTAAGTTGTTTATAATTGTGTCTTTTATCCATCCATCCATCCTCTTCCGCTTATCCGAGGTCGGGTCGCGGGGGCAGCAGCTTTAGCAGAGATGCCCAGACTTCCCTCTCCCCGGCCACTTCTTCTAGCTCTTCCGGGGGAATCCCAAGGCGTTCCCAGGCCAGTCGAGAGACATAGTCCCTCCAGCGTGTCCTGGGTCTTCCCCGAGGCCTCCTCCCGGTTGGACGTGCCCGTGACACCTCACCAGGGAGGCGTCCAGGAGGCGTCCTGATCAGATGCCCGAGCCACCTCATCTGACTCCTCTCGATGCGGAGGAGCAGCGGCTCTACTCTGAGCCCCTCCCGGATGACTGAGCTTCTCACCCTATCTTTAAGGGAGAGCCCAGACACCCTGCGGAGGAAACTCATTTCAGCCGCTTGTATTCGCGATCTCGTTCTTTCGGTCACTACCCACAGCTCATGACCATAGGTGAGGGTAGGAACATAGATCGACTGGTAAATTGAGAGCTTTGCCTTATGGCTCAGCTCCTTTTTCACCACAACAGACCGATGAAGAGCCCGCATTACTGCGGACGCCGCACCGATCTGCCTGTCGATCTCACACTCCATTCTCCTCTCACTCGTGAACAAGACCCCGAGATACTTGAACTCCTCCACTTGGGGCAGGATCTCGCTCCCAACCCTGAGAGGGCACTCCACACTTTTCCGGCTGAGGACCATGGTCTCAGATTTGGAGGTGCTGATTCCCATCCCAGCCGCTTCACACTCAGCTGCGAACCGATCCAGAGAGAGCTGAAGATCACGGCCTGATGAAGCAAACAGGACAACATCATCCCCTCCTCAAACCGCCACCTTATCGTGGTGGAGGGGTTTGCGTGTCCCAATGATCCTAGGAGCTCTGTTGTCCGGGGCTTTATGCCCCTGGTAGGGCCACCCAAAGCAAACTGGTCCTAGGTGAGGGATGAGACAAAGTGCGGTTCAACAAACCTTCTTTGATGAATTCAAAATTTGGACAGCGTTTTCCCTCGCCCGGACGCGGGTCACCGGGGCCCCCCTCTGGAGCCAGGCCTGGAGGTGGGGCTCGATGGCGAGCGCCTGGTGGCCGGGCTTGCACCCATGGGGCTCGGCTGGGCACAGCACGAAGAGGCAACGTGGGTCCCCCTTCCCATGGGCTCACCACCTATGGGAGGGGCCAAGGAGGTCGGGTGCAGTGTCAGTTGGGTAGTGTCTTTTATTTATTTATTAATTGTTTGTTCGGTGTCCTTGAGTTCTCAGAAAGGCGCCTTGTATAAATAAAATGTATTATTATTATTATTATTAACCCAGAAAGCTATGGAGAGAAAGAGACAAAGGGAGACATCTAGAGAAGCAGGGAACAACAACATCATCCAAGTACGGGGAAACACAAACTGAGGACACCTACGGGAGATGGGATCTTGCCCAGATATATAAGTGACACGCGTCTCAGAAGAGGAATGCCTTCTTTTGCATTTTTTGCTGGAGCACTCCACCACATCTCCTCGTAGGACTGAACATACCACATGCACTTCAAAAGAGGTCATCCACTCGAAGTTACACAGCTTCAGACCCGCCCACTACTAGCATGGTTGACCAATTGGGAAAAGCTTGGGTTGCTGCTGGAAGAGATGTTGGTGATGCCAGCAGGGGGTGCTTACCCTGTGGTCTCTATGGATCCCCAATGCCCCAGTGCAGTGAGAGGAGACAATGTGCTGTAAAAATGGTGTCACCCTTCAGATGAGATGTAAAACAGAGGTCCTGACTCTCTGTGGTCATAAAAGATCCCTGGGCATTCTTTGTAAAGTGTAGGGTGTGTGCCGATGTCGTGACTTACTGTAATTGCCCACCATGGTGTATCCAGTAGGGCGACACTCTTTCTCCCCTGGAATGCACTTCATGATACAGAACAATACCATCCATTTTGTAACCATAGCAGAAACAATTACACAAGAGAAATATGGTAAAAAAAAGTGATATATGTATTTATCATGCCTTAAATGACAACTTCCATTCCCATAATACAATGCATAATCCATTTATACACACATATTCAGGCCAGAGAGAAGCCAAGGCATAATACATTCATAACAGCCCCAGGTGGGGAAATGCTATCAACTGTATATCCATCTGGCAGGAATGTCTGTATTAATATGTTTTGTTATTAAGTTTTATGTCACTGTTCTCTGTGCCCACTGTTATGGACTCATTCATACAGGCAGACCAAGTATGGCACACAGGGGCACAGCATCAGCATTTAGAATTGCCGAGACAAGCACAGGACTAGAGAGCCAAAGACAACTGGAGAATTGAATAGTCAGCCTAAAGACAGACTAGTATAGTTCTGTCTTTTGTCAGCACAAAAATCCTCTTTCCTTGTTGGGAGAATGAGAACTGCATGTAGGCATTGTGCTATTCCTGTATTTTTGAAGGTGGGGTTTGAGTCCTTTCCTATCCTTGTTTGGATCCATAGAAAGAGCCTGCACATGGAGCAACCAGAATATAAGGATGGACCTACGGCCAACACACTTTGAAGCCTGCCGGGTGGAAGATTATGTCTTCCGTCCGGTGAAAATCCTTTCAGCGTGGTAACGAAAGATGGCAGACGGCGTAGGTCAAGACACCCACATTGCTTGATAGAGTCTGTCATAAGCTTCCCGTTTGTAATACCGCGTGAACCCGTCAGTAAAGACCTAAATTATCCTTATACTTCTTGTGTAATCTTGTAACCATCATATTGCATGCTGGGGAAGGATAATACCTTTTTATTTATAATATTTAAATTCAGGTTAATTAAAACGCGGGAATTGAAAAGAACACATTTCCAGAGAGCTAATGCCTCTTAAGGAAACAATGTCCGACAGCATAGAGGTGCTACTGACGTTGTGCTGGATCCTCGTCATTACAGTCACTCGCATATTTACATATTCATGGAATTCTTGTCAGATTTTGTCAGGCCCATTTATTTCTGGACAGAACCCAAATAACACCTACACCTGTTCTCATCATTTATGGCAGACTGTGTTTTTTAACTATATTGGTCAAGCAGACATCATTACTTTTAGCATAGCCTGCTTGTGTGTCCTTCCCATGTTTTCCATTCGTCTCCCTAGCCTGCACCTTCCAGTTATTGTTTGTCCGTCTCTCTGCCAGTCTCACTCTTTCAGCTGAATTGCATGGCTTTGAAATAAAATTCACAGATTATACTGGCACAAAATAATATTCTTGCTACATATGGCCAAGTCATTCTGGCCCTCTGATCAATTAGCTGCCAGTCAATAATGACATACAAAGCAAGTCAAAACATGACCAACAAACTGTGTCCATCATACAGTATCTGAAAATAACGAAATATGAAGGTCTCAGGACTGTTGATCTGGTCTTAGAAAAAAGAAAATCAACAATTTCATAAATGTCTGCGATTGAACAATAAGAGCAGCAACAAGTCATGAAATTAAAATATCTAAAATATATAGTTTAATTAGACTTGGCACCTAATTAAGCAGATGGTATAAGTGAAATTGGTTGGAGTTTGAGGCCCTGACTAAGTTGGTCTTCTGTTGGCTCACTCACTTCATATTTCATTTCTGTTTGGGTGCCATTTAAGGAAAGAAATTAAGAAATTCAGGGGAACAAATCTTAAAAATGCAATTAAAATGAATTCAAAAGAAGTTAATTAGAAGCCAAAATGGGTCACTAATTAAGAAAAGGGTTTGAATGAAAACCTGCAGTCACCGGGGACCTCCAGAACAAGAATTGGTGTCCTCTGATGTATAGCCACTGTTCAAATGAAGATCAAATTGTGATATGTCTACACGTGTTAAAAAAAGAAAAAATAAAATATTTCATGGGGTGTACTTACTTTCTCACATGCCTCTATAATGTATACTAAGAGTAAGGTGCTTCATTTTTTTCTCCCGTCCATCAACCACCTAGCAGTTGGGATCAGAAGCAACAAAGACCGATATCTCTAGTGGATGTGCAGGTGATGCACATCTCCCATTCATGGATTGCCTTCCTCAAGAATTCCCTACATTGTTTTCCCTTTGCTTTTTCTGCCATACTAGGGGGCTCCGCCCCCTGCTCGCTTCGCTCGCCAACCCCTGGCGTTGGGATATGACAAAGAGTGAGATGTATGAATTAGATATAGAATAGTGTGCAGCTTTGGATGATGCGCATAGAAATAACAAATAAAGTATCAAGAAGCGGAAAGCAAATGTCTATGCGTTGGAATGTAGGTGTGTTGTTTTTATCAGGACGTAAATGTAGAACAATATCTCTGTGAAATGGAGGCTCACCATCTTTACTTTGAAAGACAATTGCCACTTCATTAACGACGGGCAGATTGTATCGTCTTGGATCTTGTTCTTTGTCCTTTATCAAGACCAAAGCAATTGTAGTTGCCGCTATACATTCTGCATTTGCTTTTGTATTTGCCTCCTTTTCAACTTCATGTAGCATTTTTATAGACTTAGCTAATGGGTGATTGTTTATGACATGAGTGACGTTTCTCATTATAAGCTGTGTGCATTGTTTGTTTTCAGGAAGGTTTATGCGCTGATAGATTGCCTCATATGGATCTAGGATGTAGATTTGTGCATATTTGCGTTGTTGATTTGTTTCAGGGTGCACTGTTCCAATGCGATGCAATATTTGTTCACATATGCGAAAGCAGTATGGGCCATTGCCTTTTGGTGGCCTGATATGTACTCCGGTAGATGCAAAAGCAAATGAACTATTGTAGGATCTGATGCAGTTCATAAAGTTTTTACTTTCAGGCACATCGTTAGTTATAAGCTTCTTTAGATATTCAGGATATGAATGTAAAGGAGGCAGTCTAATTTGACCGTTTTGACAACAACGTGTAAATTCTTCACAACAACGTGTAAATTCATTATTTGTATTGCCAGTTGTTTCTTCTGTGAAGTTAAGTGAATGACAATGATTGCAAATGACATTCATTAATCCCAATGAATTTTCCTCAATAGTGGATTCCTTATTGAAGGCGTTTTCAGCCATTTTGCGTAAGCGTTTAACAGGTGTGTGGCGTTGATGTCTGCGACGGGCATGTTTCGCTTTTTGCGTTTGATTGCCTTTTTGTTGCATGTCCATTATTTGTGACGCGCTATTTTTTTCTTTTTTGTTATTCGCCTCCGCTTTGCGCAAAGTCCGTTTCAGTCTACGCCGTGCATTGTTTGTATCGAGCCTTGTCCGTTTTTGTATGTCGGTCATTTGAGCTTTGTGCTTTCCGCGTCTTGCTTTTTTTTTTTCTGTCAGTTCATTTGCGCGTTGTTCACGTCTCCGTTCATTTATTCTGTCTCTTCGCTCCCTTTTTTGTATGTCTGATACGCGAGCTCTTTCGGTTTGAAATCGTGCTTCTTTCGATGCAGCACTTTGACACGCGCGCTGAATGCGTCTACGTTCATTGTGTCTGTCCATTTCGGCACGTCTCTGTAACGGTGTCACTTGTGCTTTGCGTTTTTTGATCCAAGACATTTTTTCTCCCAGTGTTTCAGAAGCGCGTTTGATGCGCCGCCGTCTATTTTCTTGTTTCTTTCGTGTTCGTGTGTTTGTTCCCGTTATCCTTTCCGAATCGTTTTGTACCCGTGACCGTGTATTCATGACTTGTTTCTTTCTTAGCATGCGAAATATGGATAAGTAATAAGGAGGATCGTACTCACTGTTAATATGTATCCTTTTGTGCAGTTGAACGGTTAATAGTGCTTTATTGAAAGGACATCCACCTATGCCGACACCTATGCTGTCTAGTGTGAAGGTGTCGACGTTCACTTTAGAATATGTGGCTTTGGGTGTCACTTCTTATGGATGTGTGGGGGGGATTGTTGTTGCGCGAGCGTCTTCTTTCTTTTTGTGTTCCTGTGTCTTGTTTGAATCCCCCTCTTTGTGTGTGTCCCGTCCCTTGCTTGTAGGGTCTGTGGGGCGGTTTTGTGTTCTTTTTTTTTGTCTTCCATGGGCTTGTTGAATCCCCCTCTTGGTGTGTGTCCCGTCCCGTCCCGTCTCGTGCCTGTAGGGTGGGGGGGGTGTGGTCGTGCCTTGCTGTTGTGCGCTCGTCTGTTCTTTTTTTTTGGTGTGTTTAGTTTCGTGTGCAATGTGTTTCGTTCTTTGCCCGCGTTTGACTACTTTTTTATGTGCCTTTTCCTTTTTTCGGTGCTTGTTGCGACTCATTTCTGTGATTCCTTTTTGTATGTGCTCACTCCTTTTTTCTGTGGTCTTGTCCGCCTTTGTCGCCCTCTTTTGTCCGCCTTTCTCCGACTCTCGCGGACTCTTTTTGCGCCTGCGCCTCTCGCGGACCCTCATCCGCCTCTCTCGCCCTCTTTTGTCCGCCTTTCTCCTCATCCGCCTCTCTCGCCCTCTTTTGTCCGCCTTTCTCGGCTCCTCAGCCGACTCTCGCGGACTCTTTTTGCGCCTGCGCAGTACGTCTTTTTGCAGCTACGGCCCATTGCCGGATGTGCCTGCGTCCATCATCCGGTTTAGCATTCTCGGTTAGTAATGTGGATTCTGTGACTGCCCATCAATAATTTTGAGTGCGTTATTTAAAAGGGTGCGCCCTGTGTTGGCTGGAATTGGCTCCAGCAGACCCCCGTGACCCTGTAGTTAGGATATAGCAGGTTGGATAATGGATGGATGGATCGATGGATGGATTTTTCATAGGTGCTCAGGCGCCCTATAACATATATGAACCCAAAGACGTTTTCTCTAGCATGAAGTGATTGGTGTGGTAGTGGAGCAGCTGCAATCCATGTCAGTGTTCTTCCGACCATATAAGATCAGAGTGAGGAATGTCAGATAGAAAGTGTGAACAATTGTTTCCATGTGTGCAAGTCATTTTAATTACATTCATCAGTTTGGACATCAACTGTTGGAAAACATTTCCCTGGTTTTCATCACAGTATCTGTTGGGGACAATTATCAGAAGTCATTGGTGAAGGAAACAAGGAGGGAAGCAGTATGGTAGAGACAGACCAGGGCTGCTAAAGCAGAATTCCATGGGACCCACACCATTATGACTGAACAGTCTGCAGGGACACATACGAGTCCTCAGTTTCTTTGGTGGGATTTCAAAGCAGAAAGCTACTGGTGCTTCATGGACGTTGTTCCAAGACATGAACACATGCCTGTGCAGCATTTGGCCTAATCCCGTGACCTGTTTCACTTCCCCTTCAAGTGGTAGTTGACTTTTCACGTTTAGAAGGCCGTCCTCCTAAATGAAATTAGCAATGCCCTCAGCTCAAAATGCCACTTTCTCCAATGACTTTATTGACCCTTGGTACCAACTCCTTGTGATATTCCCACAGTTTGGTGTCCACAATTAGCTCCTCTTTGGACAGATGTCCCTGTAAAGGCACCCGCACGTGTACGATCCTGCAGATGTCAAAAGGAACCCTGTATTCATTTCCAAACCTCTTCAGAACAGAGTGCACCGATGTCTGCTCCACTTTACGGGGGTTAACTATGATCTTGGTGGGATTTACAATGTGTTTGCGGTCTGGCTCCCTATGGATGTGTTCCATGATATTTATTCCTGGTACTTGCCTCCACAGTGACAGATTGAACCTTCCGCTATCGTCAAACACGTTATATGGATAGATGTGGTTCTCTACTAGGAACACGCACGTGTCAGGCTGTTTCTTTTCCAACTCATCCATCATCAGGTTCAGATTTGTGTGCTGGTAAGGAGCAATGATCTCATCAATGTCATTAAGAAGCAAGAACCTGGACTTGTACATGTTGCGATAAATACAGTCATTGAGAGTTGTGAGCTGGCCGAAGTAGTGAATGTCCCCACCGTGCTCTTCAAATCTCCAGCCACGTGAAGGATTGAGGAAGTGAGAGATCGGCCAAGGGATCACCTCCAACATGTCCTCGTTTACATAGTAATGCAGGACCTTCTCCAGCATGTGGCTGCTGCTGGTGTTGTAGATCACTACTCTCCCGATCCCCAGTATCTTGTACACCTCCATGGTCTGGATGAACTGCAAGACATTGTTGTAGTCCCCAAAGAGATTGGAGATACAGACGGTCAAGTCTCGCTCAAAGCCGTTGTTACGCTGCTGCAGGTTTTGAATGGGCATCAAGCTGTCATTATTCTGCATGGACCCTTGTGTTTGAAGGCCGACATGTGTGGCCTTACACCTGTAAGATGTTTCACAAAAAACATCCGCAGTTACGAATGGGAAGCCAAAGTTGTCACTGTGCTGCTCTACCTGAGCTGGGGTGGTGAACGGGACGCCCTTGTTGCAGTTAAAAATGCACTGAAGTTTGTGTGGCCCTGGTCTGTAGAACATGGTGATGATCCGAACAGTTCCCTTTCCTTTTCTTTCATCCAAGTAGGCAGACACTTGAAGATGCCTGGTGCCTTTGATGGGATAGATGGTCTCATTAAGGAAGAGAAGGCTGAGGTTAGGGCCCAGGTAGAGAAACACTGGGCCCCCTCGCAAGTCATTGAAAACCCAGAGGACAACGAGCAGCACAAGGAAGAGGAAAATCCAGAATGTCTGTTTAAGGTTCTTACTAGACATAGTCACACAGCTGCAAAACAAACAGAAGAAATCATTAGCAAAGAAATCGGTTAAACGCATGGCCCACATGGTATTAGGCTGCACACTTCAAACAATGAATGAATTGCAAGTCAATGAAATTTGTGAGAGATCTGGAAATATCCATGTTGTCCATATGAAGCTATCATGAAATTTTCAAGATGTCTTAAATCCATAATGGCTTGGAGTAAATTGAACCAAAAGTTACAAATATCCTCTGTGAATTTCAAAAGGTGCACAACAAAAAGAATGGTTGGTAGGCAGGCTGAGGGGTCACTTAATGAGCGTTGAACCAGAAAGCAAAACCAACACATTGAGCAAGGCCATAGTCTTCGGCAATGGGATTTTAGCACTAAAGTCTTCTTAGAAGGGCCTTATAGCTTCCACTATGCTAGTGTGGCCACCAGGGGGCAACTCCTGACACAAGCGCACAGACACGAGTCTCTGTTTAAATAAAAGGTTGAATTTTGCGAATCCCGTTACACAGATCTCCAAAGGGGACAACTTAACACAAAGCACTCTTCAATGACTTCCTCCTCACTTCTGCTCCTCCCAGGAATATTTTGTCTGCTTCCTCCCGATTCTGGCTCTAATGTGCTGGAGTGGGATTGCTTCTTTTCCATGGAACCCAAGAACTTAAGGTGTCATGAGATTGTCCCTCGGAAGCATTTCTGGGTATGGCTGATACACCATGAAGAAAGAATGAGTACCTGAACACCCCACCCCACCCCAAAAACCCCTGGCGTACCTCACAGCACCAAACAAGGCTGCTGCCCCACAAGACTACAATACCCAGCCTGCCTTGCGGGTGTCTGTGTGGAAATCCGAGCCTGGGTATACTGCCTCCCAGTGTTTTGGGGAGGAAACCAACCTGAATAAATTGTCATTACAGTGGCCTCCAGGCTGGGTAAGGATCCATGTTCTGACCCAGATGGGATGACAGTCCATGCCTGCCATCCATCACACTAGTTAGATTGCCAAAGGCAGAATACAGCCAACCAGTCAGTGACAGTCAAATGGTCCAAAATAGAAGGTTATGGCCAGAGAAATGATCGACAGAATCCAAAAGATAAACGCCAAATACAAAGTCAAGAAACAATAACCCACCTTGCCAAAAAAAAAGTCTCACCATAAATTACTTTCACTGCATTAGCACATTTTCATCTATCTGTAAGCTTTCTGTTCGCGTGGCAAAATGTGTGTTTCAGCGCAACAGTGCCACCTCCTGGACGACTTTATGTTTAAAATAAGAGAAGTCGATCGCTGTAACTGCTGTTCCTGGATAACTAAACAGGTTTGATCGAGTCTGTCTGTAGCTTGATTACCTGGCATTGATATTTGTGCGTTTGCTGTATTTACTTATTTCTGTTTAGAAACCACACAGATGCCCGCAAATCTAACAAAACCAGCCGTCAGCTATAAAGGTTCAAACTACACGGTGGTGAAGCCGCTGCTCTTTCTGCTGGATGATCAAGCGACGTACGGGCGTCCTTGTTAGAGAGACAGAAATAATTAAGAGACACGCAGCATGCACGTGAGCACGTATTATGGGATGTCAGCGGAGATGTAAGATTCATGTGTGTTTGTTTTACTTTGTTTGTTAATTTCCTTAAGGAGTTATAATAATGGCAACAGTTGAGAATTTCTAATATACCAAATCAGTTACGAAGTGTGTGTTAATGACTAGAGGTGGATTTATTTGCATTTGACTTGTATTGTATGTTTGTTATACGTTAAGTTAAGATGCCACGTTGTTTAAAGTGTACTGTTTAGCGCTTATATGTTGGGAATGTGCCTTAGTGTTATTTACATTCAGCAATATCCTTTCAATAACAGTTTATGTTTTTACACCAATGTACTTTACTATTAGTTTGTTGATACTGTTTACTGATAAACTTTACTGATGTGGATCTTATACTGCCGATAAGCTAGCGCCTAATTTGAGTAATACAGACATCTAGTGGACTTTTGTGTAATTTACCAATAAGTTTTATGTATTTTTTTTTTATTGTAGACCAGACAAACCAAACCTATTTAAATACTTCGAATAAATAAGTCAATTTCACTCTAAGGTGCAGTGCGGAATTCTCTGCCTCATTTACCAATGTCCTGACCGACACTACAAGTCCTGAACTCCTCACAGATACAGTAGTCCTTTGCTACAGTCCTACACTAAGAACCTTTTAAAGATTTCTCGAAGTGCATCACAGATATCACAATAAGAGGTATATGTAGGACTATCTGTAAATCATTTTATTATATAGTCAAATTATTAAGCTATATCTTTAAATTATATAAATATATCCAGAAACAATTTACAAGTAATATTTTTATATTTCAAGATATAATTTAAACGATGTGAATGTGTCTCTAAATGATTTTTTGGCTTCCCATACATTACCAATTTAATACCAGTTTGTTAAAAAATAGCATTACACGTTAAATTTGCCGTTTGTTTGCCAGTGTGAATGCAAAAAAAAAGAGAACTAAGCGCCATTAATGGACAACTGAAGAACATCTATTACATCCAGTAGTATAATTTGCTTTTACCGTCTTAATTTTATTTACTTGATAGCCGTTTTACTTTGTAGAAGACGGGCTGACATGAAATTGATCAACGGAGACCTCTGCGGTAACGTTTGCAGTGCGCCATCTACTGGAATGTTTTTTAATGCATGTACTTAGAAGGGCAGCAATGTAGATAGATAGATAGATAGATAGATAGATAGATAGATAGATAGATAGATAGATAGATAGATAGATAGATAGATAGATAGATAGATAGATAGATAGATAGATAGATACTTTATTAATCCCAAGGGGAAATTCACATACTCCAGCAGCACCTTACTGATACAAAAAAAAAAATCAATATTAAAATTAAAGATTGATAATAATGCAGGTAAAAAAGAGACAATAACTTTGTATAATGTTAACGTTTACCCCCTCAGGGTAAACATTTCTAAATGACTCTTTGCTTTTGTTCTGCTCATTTTGTTTCTCCATCCAGAGTCTCCATTCATCCTTAGCAATCAGGGCTGCCCGATCTGCACAAAGAGCACTTGAGCCAGGGCCAAATCTGAAAACTGAAATTGGCGTCTGATTTCACTGCCACCGTCTCTGAGGATTTGCCACCCATTCACAAACGCCTTTTGTAATCTGATCGTGTTTTATTTGTATCCATTGATATTTCTTATCCTGCGGTGGGTTGGCACCCTGCCCAGGATTGGTTCCCTGCCTTGTGCCCTGTGTTGGCTGGGATTGGCTCCAGCAGACCCCCGTGACCCTGTGTTCGGATTCAGTGGGTTGGAAAATGGATGGATGGATGGATATTTCTTATCCACACACAGTGGACTATCCATTACAGAGTGACTGTTTATAAGACAGACAGCATAAATATAAGCATCTTGTAAAATACTTTTTGTGAGAGGGCACTGAAACACCACCAAATTAGGGCTAGGGTTAGGGTTAGATAGATACTTTATTAATCCCAAGGGGAAATTCACATACTCCAGCGGCAGCATACTGATAATAACAATATTAAATTAAAGAGTGATAACAATGCAGGTATACAGACAGACAATAACTTTGTATAATGTTAACGTTTACCCCAGAGTGGGATTGAAGAGTCGCATAGTGTGGAGGAGGAACGATCTCCTCAGTCTGTCAGTGGAGCAGGACGGTGACAGCAGTCTGTCGCTGAAGCTGCTCCTCTGTCTGGAGATGATCCTGTTCAGTGGATGCAGTGGATTCTCCATGATTGACAGGAGTCTGCTCAGCGCCCGTCGCTCTGCCACAGATGTTAAACTGTCCAGCTCCATGCCTACAATAGAGCCTGCCTTCCTCACCAGTTTGTCCAGGCGTTAGGCGTCTTTCTTCTTTATGCTGCCTCCCCAGCACACCACTGCGTAGAAGAGGGCGCTCGCCACAACCATCTGATAGAACATCTGCAACATCTTATTGCAGATGTTGAAGGATGCCAGCCTTCTAATGAAGTATAGTCGGCTCTGTCCTCTCTTACACAGAGCATCAGTATTGGCAGTCCAGTCCAGTTTATCATCCAGCTGCACTCCCAGATATTTATAGGTCTGCACCATCTGCACACAGTCACCTCTGATGATCACAGGGTCCATGAGGGGTCTGGGCCTCCTAAAATCCACCACCAGCTCCTTGGTTTTGCTGGTGTTCAGGTGTAGGTGGTTTGAGTCGCACCATTTAACAAAGTCATTGATTAGGTCCCTATACTCCTCCTCTTGCCCACGATAGCAGTGTCATCAGCGAACTTTTGCACGTGGCAGGACTCCGAGTTGTATTGGAAGTCTGATGTGTATAGGCTGAACAAGACCGGAGAAAGTACAGTCCCCTGCGGTGCTCCTGTGCTGCTGACCACAATGTCAGACCTGCAGTTCCCGAGACACACATACTGAGGTCTGTCTGTAAGATAGTCCACGATCCATGCCACCAGGTATGAATCTACTCCCATCTCTGTCAGCTTGTCCCTAAGAAGCAGAGGTTGGATTGTGAATTTACAATGTGAAACAGTACTAGTGCTGCTGCCTCACGGTAAGCGAGTCAGGGTTCACATCTTGGTTCGGTCCTACATGGAGTTTGCATGTTCTCCCTCGTGCCTGCATGGCTTTCCTCCCACTAACTAAAGCCTTGCAGGTTAGTTGAATTGGTAATACTAAATTGGCCCTAGTGGGTGTTTGGTGTGTGTGTTTGTTTATGCTGTGATAAACTGGCGCCATGTCCAGTGTTTGTTCCTGCCTTGTGCTAGTTGAATAATGTCCACTCTGCAGAGCAGTGAACCACCCTGGGCCTTGTCTTAGTTATTTTGCCTTTTGTTCGCTTCTAGGTTCTTGTGCCATCGAGCGCCTGTTTATTTTGGGACTCTGCAGTTTTTGAAAGGCGCGACCCGGTTGGTTCCCCAACATTTCTCTTTTGGATGTTGTGTTCCTAGGTCTATTGATTGAGTGCATCACTTATGCTGTGAGTCTGTATCTTTGTTTTTTATGTTACTTCCACTGTATGCATCTAAATCTCCCCTTGGGATGAATTACGTTTATATAACATAAAGTAAAATTCTGTCAAAAGAAACGATGATTGGATCACTGAAAAAAATCAATGAAAGTGACGAGCTCCGAGTCACGCCGAGATTCCTGACCATGACTCTGGGTGCAAGGGTCAAGAACAAGACTTGGAGACAAATCTGAGGAAGGAGAACCAGAAGGCAAGTACAGGATACCCGACTGTGAAAGCGTAGATTTTAGGTGGTGAGCATTCATCCAGCATGAGATGGCAGAGAGTCAGGGATTAGAAGAGAGGATGTGCATGAAAATGAGATCAAGTTGATAACCCAGGAACATAGAGAAGAAGATGGAGATGTCAGAAGTTAAAGGAAGAGAGAAGGACAATGAAAGCAAGTTAGCTGGGTGAGTCAAAGATTATGTTGAAATCTCCTAGAAGGATAACCGAGTCTGAGGTTAGGGAAACAGAAGAGAGTGAAGAAATGAAGCGTGTCCAGAAAATTCCCATGTGGACCTGGAGGGTGATGGCTCTGAATGAGAAGAAGGAAGAAAGGCAAGGTTACCTGAGCACCATGAAATTCAAAAGAAGAAACGGAGAAGGTGCTCAGGCGATGGGGAGTAGTGAAAATCCAGGCGAGAGCAGGGTCGGATTTACCAGCAGCAGAGGTGTCCTTAGGGTTATGCGGGGCCTATGGCTGACCAACCCCATGTGGGGCCGGTTACGTCAAACGCCGTTACTGGTATGCGTGGACTGTATAAACTTGTGCGTGAATTTAATAAGAATAATGTTAGCATACACCAGATTTTCTCATTACAGTATTCAGCTAAAATTTTTACAAGATAACACGTGGACTTTATCAAAATATAACAGGAGAATATAACTTGACAAATCCGTTCGAACGGGACACATGGACCTCAAAAGCAAGGCCCCCTTTAGGCATGGGTCCTAGGGCAGTCGCCTCACTTGCCAACCCCAAAAACACTGCTCTTGACCAGCAGGGTGTTCTGGGTACGCACCCAGGTGGCAGCAAAGGTCCTTTTTATCGATAGCTCAATGATACAACTGGGTATCTGCTAGATGAAACAACCAACGGAGCCGATCGAGTCTCACGCCAGAATCAAGAGTGAAAATTACCACACTGCGTTAAACCAGAGGGCTCCCAGAACCAGGCTTAGCTCAGACAAATAGTACCATCCCTGGGCAAGAGGGGGCGCTGTCACTAACAGTCTCCTCTCCTTTGTTCCACAGCCCAGGAAACATGTCCAAAATCTGACGGAAGTCCCGCCTCCTGTGGTCCCGGAGACATAAAAAGCAGAAGCCCCCAGGAAGATGGCTTCTTTCTTAAGAGGACCATAGAAGAAAGACGAGCTCAGACGAGCGTTACTTGATTTTTAGGTGAGAATAATTTGTCGCCCTTTCGATTTTTTTGACCTTGAGTTGTGTTGCTTTCGGGGACAATTTCTGCAATCGTTTTCCGTTTTGAGTTCAGAAGTAAACGGGGTAACCAAAGTTGTTCCCCAAAATGTTTGTACTGTTTTCCCTACCACCTTCTCGCCACTGTCACAATTTGTAAACTCTCTGTTAAGAAGCTAAGTTACCCGGAGGCTTGTGGGGGTCTTAATCCGGCCTTGTGTGAAGGGAACAAGAGAATCGGAGTGCCGTCCAGACGCACGCGGAGTGTGAGAAAACCTTTAAGTGGTGAGAAGACGGCAGGTGTTACGGGAACGTGTGAAGTGTGTGACGGTGCGGGTCCTGCTCCATGTACCCTCTTCCAGTTTTGGGAGCCCTTTGAACCCAACGCCGTCAATAACGTAACCGAATGAGCTGACAGATGGGGACAAAACACATGCTGAGCAACGGGATGGTGCAAAAGTGTTTTTATTAACAATGAAAAAAAAAATCAAAACAGTTTGTGTCCAAAAGAAAGTTCATAAATAATCCATAAAAACAGTGAAAAATCCAAATGTTTAAAACCAGGCTAAAAACGAGAATCAAAACACCAAGTCACTAAGTCATACAAGTCAAGCCAAACTCTTTCCAAATCTTCCAGCTCACCCATTGCTCGCTCAGCTGGTAAGGCTCCAGTAGCCACGGTCCTCTCAATCCTGACCCCCGTGTTGGCTGCATCTGCCAGACCACTAGGGGTCAGTTGTCATCTCGTCATCCTTCATGCCCAAGTAGTCGTCCCTCGGATCCCTGAAGAGGACGCCACCACGATTGCACCCACTACTCAGCAAAATCAGTGAGTACGATCCATCCCTTGAGCGCCGATCCCTCGCTCTGTCGCGGGACGCCTGACCGTGCTGCCTTTTCTCTCTATAGCTGGCTGTCTCATCCTCTTTTTCTGCCCCAATGCCACACTCTCAATCACGCACCGCAGGAAGCCAATGAAGCAATTGAGAACAATAGCACCTTCACCTGTAGTTGCGTCTCACCCCAATTACCTCATCAACTCTCCGCGGTTACGCGAGCGCACCCATGGAAATCACCGTCTTCCTGGGAGAATTTGAAGATTTAGAAACCTCTTTGTCCTCGACTGTTCACCTCACCACAATTTGACTGTGGAGATCTACAGAGACTTCCTTGGACTACATGGCCTGGTTTTTTCTATTGACTTGCAGTGTGAATTGTGGGACCTTCTTTCTGTACACAGGTCCGCGTGTACTTTTCTTAACGATGTCCAGTCAGTTCAATTGGCCAGACCTGGACTCCCATCAAGTTCTAGAAATATCTCCAGAAGAATGAAAGCAAACAGGAGGCGCTTGAGCACAATTTGGAGGGGCACAGCAAAAGGGTCTGAAAACTTCTAGAAAGGAGAGATTTCAGGTTTTGATTTTTAATACAGTTGCAGACCTTTCAGAAAACACTATGTTTTTCACTTTGTCATTATGGGGTATTGAGTAGTGGTTGATGGGCCAAAATGCCAATTTTATTCATTTAAACTTAAATAATAATAATAAAAATAATAACAATGAAATAATTGTTAAAAATAAATAATAATTCTTTCCATTTATATAGACCTTGTCTCACTACTCAAAGCACTTCAGTGAGTGGAGAGCCACATCAACCACCACTAATGGGTAGCACCTTCCTGGAAGATGCAACGGCAGCCATTTTTATGCCAGTACTCTCACCACACATTAGCTGTTAAGTGGTAAAGTGGCGAGAGAGGGGGGGGGGCAATTAGGGACAGGGAATGATTAGGGGTTCCAGAATGACCAGGTCATGGAGGGTAATTTAGCCAGGACATCGAGAAACACCCTGTTCATTACGAAGGATGCCTTGAGATCTTTAATGACCACAGAGAGTCGAGACATAAAACCGAGATCTAATCTGAAGGATGGCACCACTTTTACAACACAGTGTCTCCACGTCACTGCACTGGGGCATTGGGATCCACATTCAGAGCACAGGGTAAGTGTCCCCCGCTGGTCTCACCAACACCTATTCCAGTATCAGCCTAAGCTTTGTCTAGATGGTCTCCCATCCAAGTACTGGCCGGGCCTGAACAGGGTTAGCTTCAGATGGGTGACATGTTCTGAAGCGCAGGTGGAACGGCTGCTGATCCGCAAGTCTACAACATAAAAACGTCAGCAGAACGTGAAGGGGGCTGAACAGTTTCTGAATCCACTGTGAGTATATACTCAAACTTGCTTATATTTATCTTCCATGAGTAAAGGTTTATGTAAGCTCATTTATCACCATTAAACAGACTTATCAGTTAATTGGTTTTAAAGCAGATATTGACACTGCCAAGCCCTTCAGAGACTGTGGTAAACCCAGCTATGTGTTGGATTGTATGGCTTCCTCTGAAATGTTGGCATTTCATGAAGAGAGTTGCTCATTTCAAATATATAGCCCAGAAATAAATATTATAAAATATTATTTGTGCCGATTGTTTCAGGTAATAAGTCATTGTGGCCATCATATTTTGTGATATAAATCATGCACTACACTTACCTATAAATGAACAAAATTCAACGATTAGACTCTTTAGAAGGCAGACATGTAAAAGGGTACTTTGTAGGGTAATACTGGCCTGGTCGAGTGTTGGATCAGTACAAAATCAGACTTCCGTATTGATACCACTTTCAGACTTCAGTACCGGAGGCAAAACGGTTTTAAAGCAAATAACGGACAACTCCATAATGTCTTACTTCAGCCTCTTTAGTGCTCCACACAATGAAAAATGGAAGGGTCACAGGACCAGATTGCATACCATCAGAACTGTGGAACAATTGAGGAGAAGAGAGAGTAGATGTGTTGTGCGAACTCATGAAGAAGATCTATGAACAGGAGAGAATACCAGAGGAGTGGAGAAGAGGGATTGTACTCATCAAGAAGAAGAATTAGAACAAGAAGACGATGAAGAAGAAGACAAAAATGATGAAGAATAGCGATATTCACGATTGTGGAAACTACAGAGGGATAAAGCTGATGTCACACAACATGAACGTTTGGGAACGGGTTAGAGACAGAAGGCTTAGTAAAGAGACCACCATAGGGGATGAGCAGTTTTATTTTATGTCAAGGGGAAGCACATCTGATGCAGTCTTTGCATTGAGGCTCCTCAGGGAGAAGCATCAAAGACAAAAACAGAAAGGTCTGCAGGTGGTGTTTCATGATCTAGAGAAGGCTTTATGATAGAGTGCCACATCAAGAGGTCCGGAGGTGCATGAGAGAGAAAGGAGGACCAGAGAAGAACGTGAGGATTGTTTGGGATGTGTCTGAGGGAGTGAGGAGAGTGCCGGGATAACAGACAAAATCCCAGTTCGAGGAGGTCTGCATCAGGGATATTCTTAGTCCTTACCTCTTTGACCTCTGTATGGAGGCCTTGACTTGTGTGATAAAAAGCCAGTTCCCCAGGTGCAGTCTTTGTCCTGATGACATCATGTTGTGTAGCACCAGAAAAGAGGAACTGGAGAGGAAGTCGGAAGAATGGAGAAGGGCTTTGGAAAATAGAGGAGGAGGAGATAAATAGGAAAAGGATAGAATATGTGAGGTTTAATGATGATTAGGATTCAAAAGTTAGCCTGCAGGGATAGTACTGAAAAGAGTGGAGAAGTTTAAATATCCAGTTAGATACAGTGATAACCACAGAGAGCAGTGTGGATGGAACAATTGGAAGAAGATATCAGGAGTACTGTGTGATCAAAGATTTAAGGCAAAGGTTAAAGGTGAAGCTTTTAAGACAAGCAATGATGTATGGAGCAGAGACATGGACGGTAAAGGGAGCGCAGGAGAAGAAGTTGGACATGGTGTAAATGAGAATGTTGAGATGGATATGTGGAGTTAGAAAAACCATCAGGAGGTACAACAAAAGTGGGAGAGAAATCTTAGAAATTACAGGAAAGAAGGTTAAAGTGGCATGGACACATGCTGAGGAGAAACTATGACTATGCGTGTAAAAGAATGATGGGAATGGAAGTACGGGGAAGAGAAAGTGAGGGAAGCAAAAGCAGAGGTAGATGGGTAAAGTCAAAGAAGATCTGAAGGAAAAGGGCTTGACTGGTGAGGAGGTACAGGACCGAGCCATTTGGAGAAGGATGATAAAGCAGATCGACCCCACATAGAAATTGGGAAAAGATGAAGAGGAAGAAGAACAAGAAAAAGAAGACAATTGCTGCCTCCCTATTGCGTCACGCTGTCATGCCACATTATGTTCTGCTTCCCTCTTGATAATCGTGAAGTCCCAATTGAAATAAGGGAAGGCAATTGTATTTAAGAAAGGGGATTCGGAAGTCCTAATCATGTTGAAGTGTGTGGTTTTGTTCCATGAAGTCTACAAAACTGATGTTTTTCCACAAATGCAACAGTAAGGAAAAAGGGGTTTTGAAATGAGACGAAAACTGACGTTTACTGCCAAAAATCTGGTACCATACCATTGTAAAAGTGGACTTCTTCAGTATCTCTCCAGTACTTGTTTACCACACAGCACTAGTTAGTGGACACTTTTAAATTAAATTTCACACTGCTCTCAACCTCTCCTCTCCTCTATTAGAGTCAACCTAATAACTTCTCTAGCATCTTCAACAGCATCCAACCTCTGCTCCTCAGGGACAAGCTGACAGAGATGGGAGTAGATTCATACCTGGTGGCATGGATCGTGGACTATCTTACAGACAGACCTCAGTATGTGCGTCTCGGGAACTGCAGGTCCGACATTGTGGTCAGCAGCACAGGAGTGCCACAGGGGACTGGACTTTCTCTGGTCCTGTTCAGCCATCGGACTTCCAATACAACTCGGAGTCCTGCCACGTGCAAAAGTTCGCTTACGACACTGCTATCGTGGGCTGCATTAGGAGTGGACAGGAGGAGGAGTATAGGAACCTCATCAAGGACTTTGTTAAATGGCGCGACTCAAACCACCTACACCTGAACACCAGCAAAACCAAAGAGCTGGTGGTGGATTTTAGGAGGACCAGGCCCCTCATGGACCCCATGATCATCAGAGGTGACTGTGTGCAGAGGGTGCAGACCTATAAATACCTGGGAGTGCAGCTGGATGATAAATTGGACTGGACTGCCAATACTGATGATCTGTGTAAGAGAGGACAGAGCCGACTATACTTCCTTAGAAGGCTGGCGTCCTTCAACATCTGCAATAAGATGCTGCAGATGTTCGATCAGATGGTTGTGGCAAGCGCCCTCTTCTACGTGCTGGTGTGTTGGGGAGGCAACATAAAGAAGAAAGTCGCCTCACCCCTGGACAAACTGGTGAGGAAGGCAGGCTCTATTGTAGGCACAGAGCTGGACAGTTTGACATCCGTGGCAGAGCGACGGGCGCTGAGCAGACTCCTGTCAATCATGGAGAATCCACTGCATCCACTGAACAGGATCATCTCCAGACAGAGGAGCAGCTTCAGTGACAGACTGCTGTCACCGTCCTGCTCCACTGACAGACTGAGGAGATCGTTCCTCCCCCACACTATACGACTCTACAGTTCCACTCAGGGGGGTAAACGTTAACATTATACAAAGTTATTGTCTGCTGCACCTGCATTGTTATCACTCTTTAATTTAATATTGTTTTTATCAATATGCTGCTGCTGGAGTATGTGAATTTCCCCTTGGGATTAATAAAGTATCTATCTAACCCTAACCCTAACCCTAATTTGGTGGCGTTTCAGTGCCCTATCACAAAAAGTATTTTACAAGATGCTTATATTTATGCTGTCTGTCTTATAAACAGTCACTCTGTAATGGATAGTCCACTGTGGGTGGATAAGAAATATCAATGGATACAAATAAAACACGATCAGATTACAAAAGGCGTTTGTGAATGGGTGGCAAATCCTCAGAGATGGTGGCAGTGAAATCAGACGCCAATTTCAGTTTTCAGATTTGGCCCTGGCTCAAGTGCTCATTGTGCAGATCGGGCAGCCCTGATTGCTAAGGATGAATGGAGACTCTGGATGGAGAAACAAAATGAGCAGAACAAAAGCAAAGAGTCATTTAGAAATGTCATGAAATTGGGCCTCTTTCACAGTTAAAGCTGAAGATCAAAGAATCTCACTTCTGAAAGCTTAAAATATGAGGAGGGATTATAAGGATTTTTAAACAAGGAAATTAAAAAAAACTGAAAAGGTAATGCTGAAAAAATTAAACTGAAGGAATAAGAAATGGTGCTTGGTCAGCTCGACCTCCATCAGGTGGGTCAGTCAAACAGCCATAATGTTCCATCTCTCATCTTCTGTTCATTTTTCTTCAGGTTGGAAAGATCCATCCTTTCTTTTTTTTTTTCTCGGATGTGGCTCGTTGTGAACCCTTTTTTAAACAAAAAATTTACTAGACTACAGTCTGGGCATAGATCCGAATTGTCACTGGGCCACATGTGATTCTCAAAACGAGAATAGGTGTCTAGACATGAGCCCTTAAAAAAAAATGTGCAGCAAACAGCAGTGAAATCCTGCTCTGCAAAGGCTCCACCATTAGAACTTCTTTCTGGTCCACCAGCCCCCAATTTCCACCAGTCTGTGCATTTTTAACTACTGCCGTGGTTTCCTGGAGAGAGCAAAAGATACGGAACACAAAAATCAAAAAGCTAAAACGTGATGCTAAATATTTAGGAGCTCAGTAGCACAGAAGCTAAATAATTATTATCACACACACACACACATAGACCACCACAGCTACTGGGCTCCACACGTTTGAGAAGTGTCTACTCTGTCATGTTGACGATTGTGTCACTATCAGACATAAGTGATAGCAAACTGAGTTTAGATAAACATTGTGGTCTGTGGTTGTATAATGTAAATAAGATCTGCAGAGCCTGCAGCTACAGTGGCATACTGAGCTTCTGTAAAAAGCTCATTGTCTTTACTGGGAGAAAAAGTGTTTACCAAAATAGATCAAGAATAAGCAGCACTTTATAAGAAAAGACAGGCTTTGCAATCAGAATTTAACCTCTTGACAACAAAAGAAACAGGAAAGCTCACTTTAAATTGCAACATGATTATTATGAAAACGGAGAGAAGGCCAATAAGATCTTAGCTCAACAAATACTGTACACAAGCAGGAAGTCTGCTATGCAATTACAGTAATTGCCAACGCAGATGAACATAAAATCATTGACCACAAATATATAACCCACACATTTACAGAGTACTGTAAGTCCTTATACTCTATTCAGTTTAAAGAGGATAAGACACAATCTAATGAACTTATTGACTTATCACAGAAAGCATAGCTACATACTCTTAGTGCAGAGGAACTGGACAAACCTCGGATACTTTTAGAATTAGTAGACGCTATACATTCACTGGGCGGCACGGTGGCGCAGTGGGTAGTGCTTCTGCCTCACAGTTGGGAGATCTGGAGACCTGGGTGTTTGCTTCCCGGGTCATCCCTGCATGGAGTCTGCATGTTCTCCCCGTGTCTGCGTGGGTTTCCTCCCACAGTCCAAAGACATGCAGGTTAGGTGGATTGGCGATTCTAAATTGACCCTAGTGTGTGCTTGGTGTGTGGGTGTGTTTGTGTGTGTCCTGCAGTGGGTGGGCACCCTGCCCGTGATTGGTTCCTGCCTTGTGCCCTGTGTTGGCTGGGATTGGCTGCAGCAGACCCCTGTGACCCTGTGTTCGGATTCAGCGGGTTGGAAAATGGATGGATATACATTCACTTCAGAATTTGGGAAAGCAGCAAGCCCTGATGGCTACCCAGTGGAATTTTGCAAAACATTTTCAAATAAGTTAGCTCCACTATTATTAGCAACATTTAAAGAAGTTGGAAACAACAAAAGTTCTACCTTAAACTTTTTACCAAGCATCAATTTCCTAAGAAAAATAAGGACTTACTACAATGTGCATCATATAGACCAGTCTCACTCTTGAATAATGACATTAAGATACTCTCCAATGTTCTAGCCTGAAGGACTGAGAAAATGCTTCCCTCGGTAATATCACAAGACCAAACTGGATTTATTAAAGGCAGTTCTCTCCGCTTCTAATTTTACACATTTATTTAATGTAATACATTAACTCATTAAAAGTAACAATCCGGAGATCTCATTATCTTTGGATGCAGAAAAAGCTTTTGAAATTGTTGAATGGAACTACCTATTCATCACATTGCACAAATTTGGGTTCGGCCCAAACATTTGTGTATGGATGAGGATGCTCTATTCTAGTCCAGAAGGCTTGGTTTGTATTAAGAAACACTATTTCAGACAACTTCAAAGCAGAATGCGGTACTCGACAAGGATGCGTTCTATCACTATTCTTCTTCTTCTTCTTTCAGCTGCTCCCTTTAGGAGCTGCCACAGAGGATCATATTCTTCCATATCTTTCTGTCCTCTGCATCTTGTTCTGTTACACCCATCACCTGCATGTCCCCTCTCACCACATCCATAAACCTTCGCTTAGGCCTTCCTCTTTTCCTCTTCCCTAACAAATCTATCCTTAGCATCCTTCTCCCAATATAATCCTCTTTAATAAAATTCCTGTGTGTGTCCAGTGTCCGTGTGTGTGTGTGTCTTCTGGTGAAGTGCACATGCGCGGGGTACGGTGCGATGCTTCAAAGGCCGCCTGACGCGTCACACAAGACAGAGATAGTGGGACCTATAAAATATTGCGCGGCTGATCCATTCGGATTTCGGTAAATGAGGTAAGACCTAAAACATAACACACGAAAAATCCAATTGGGTACTGAGACGTGGAGACCAGCTTCCCCAAAGAGGTGGGATTAGTGTTTGTTGTTCACTCTGAGGATGTCAGATTCGCGATTAACAAAGTTGGCCCGGTAAAGTGTAAAGTGTTTTCCTAAATATCTGAAATTTTCATGATATTACAATAGGATGACTTTTAAAAGTAGATTTATTTTCGCGCACATAAAATCCGTTGCTGGGGAGACGCCATACATACAATAATCAGCTACACGCCAGCACAGATTAAAATACTTGCTGGAGAGACGTATTACTGTGAGAGAAAATGAAAGGCACACAATACAGTGACGCATATTACAGCCACATACAAGGCAGTATTACTGTAACAGAAAATAGACGGTCCTTTGCCATTTAATGTGGACTGTTCCTACTAATGTTTATGCACTACTATTCTAGCGCCCGTTATTGTAACGGGCTTAATGTCTAGTAATAATAATAATTCATTACATTTATATAGTGCACTCAGCATCTCTCCTCTGCACATGTCCAAACCAACGCAATCTCGCCTCTCTGCCTTTATCTCCCAACAGTCCAACTTGTGCCGACCCTCTAATGTCCTCTTTTCTAAGCCTATCCATTTTTGTCACACCCAATGCAAATCTTAGCATCTTTAACTCTGCCACCTCCAGCTCTGTACCACCGTCTCCAACCCATATATCATAGCTGGTCTCACTACCATCCTGTAGACCTCCCCTGTCACTCTTGCTGATACCCATCTGTCACAAATCACTCCCGACACTCTTCTCCACCCATTCCACCCTGCCTGCACTCTCTTTTTCACCGCTCTTCCACAATCCCCATTACTCTGTAAAAGTATACGTTTTACTTTTACTCTTCTGCCCGGACGTGAACTCCGCTCTGTTGGCTTAGGAAACGACAGCTCTATGCGTGCGCCACCAGCCCATTGCTGTTTGCGATTGCCTTTGAGCCATTGGCTCCTGCATCGGATATAAAGGGGATTATCAGAGAAGGTCTTGAACAAAAAACATCACTATATGCAAACAATATAGTACTGTATGTATCTGCCCCACAAAATTCCTTGCCAACAGCCAGTCCTAAAATCAGTAGCAGATTTTCAAAAGATATCTGGACTCAAAATCAGTTTGAATAAAAGTGTGCTTTTTTTCCAGTAAACTCTCTAGCACGCAATATGAGACTAGATCAGTTTAAATATCACAAGTAAATATAAAGCTCTTTTTCAACAATATTTTGCTGTCTGCATGGAAAAAATTAAACAAGATATGAAGAGATGGTCTGCCTTACATCTCACATTAACAGAATGAATTAACACTGTCAAGATGAACATCCTTCCCAAGCTTCTTTTTCTGTTTCAAAGCACCACCATATGCATTATCAAATAATGTTTTTAAGAAATTAGATTCAATCATAACCTTATTAATTTGGAATCCGAAACATCCACACATCCAAAGGGTGACTCTACAACGACCTAAAGCAGAAGGTGGCATGGCACTAACCTAACTTTCAATTTTATTGCTGGGCGGCAAAGATACACACCATAAAGACCTGAACATCGGCATACACAAGCCTGGTCTGCAATAGAATTAAAATCTTGTAGTACTTCCTTAAATTCCATGCTTTGTGCCCTAGTAAATACAAATTATCATTAATACACCAATAATCCAATTGCCCTTTCAGTCACTCAACGGAATCAACATAGGAAGCACTTTAAGACAGAAAAGCTCTAATTTGTTGCACCTCTACATGACGGCTACACTTTTCCACCCTCTCAAACATACACAGCATTTAATGTCTAGAAAACGTCCAGAATTAAACCGCTTAGAGGACTGTACATAGATAATGTCTTTGCATGGTACGAACAATTTAACTTCTCATCAACACGATTTTTCCACTACTTTCAAAATTAGAAATTTTGCTAAACAGAACCTGCCCAATTTTCCTCACCTCCCACCTATTTCTATTGCAGAAGAAATATTGATCAGTCTTGAAGACTTCAGATAGCATCTCTACAATTTGTAAAAACATTTTAAAGTCCCTCCCTTTCAAAGATCGCAGGGTACGATGGGGAAAGGATGCGTCACTTAATTTTTCAGAAAAGCAGTGGAAGACAGCCATGCACAGCTCCTTAGCCCTCAAATCATTCAACTTAACATCTTTTATCGAGCGCATTTTGTCTTCTTTAAAATGGTCCAAAATGTCTCCAGGGCAAGATTCAAGATGCGAACATTGCAATCGAGCTCCAGCCTCATTGGGCCACACATATTGGGCTTGCACCAAATGAACATCATCCATCCATCCATTTTCCAACCCGCTGAATCCGAACACAGGGTCACGGGGGTCTTCTGGAGCCAATCCCAGCCAACACAGGGCACAAGGCAGGGAACCAATCCTGGGCAGGGTGCCAACCCACCGCAGGACACACACAAACACACCCACACACACACTAGGGCCAATTTAGAATCGCCAATCCACCTAACCTGCATGTCTTTGGACTGTGGGAGGAAACCGGAGCGCCCGGAGGAAACCCACGCAGACACGGGGAGAACATGCAAACTCCACGCAGGGAGGACCCGGGAAGCAAACCCAGGTCCCCAAGATCTCCCAACTGCGAGGCAGCAGCGCTACCCACTGCGCCACCGTGCCGCCATGAACATCATTCTGGATCAAAATCTTTAAATGCCTATCAGACGGCCTTGGTGTCACAATCCCTCCTAATCCATTAACAGCTGTGTTTTTTGGACCACCAGATGGGATTAAAGTGGAGATGGACAAACAAACTGTAATTGCCTTTACTTCACTATTGGCATGCAGACGTAGCTTGCTCAAATGTAAGAATCCTAGCCCACCTCTTTTAAGTCAGTGGGTAACTAATGTTCTGTACTATTTGAAATGGGAAAAAGTCAAATTATTGTTTAGAGGATCTGTTCAAAAATTTAAAAAAAAATAATATGGAATTGGCTAATCAATAACATCTTCCATTTCGTGGAAACGGACACTCTTCCTTCATTGCTGCTTCAAAAGATTTGTTCTTGTTGTTGGCTCCCCACTCTTGGGTCTCTTGAGTCAGGGTTGAATTTTGGTTTGTTAAGTTTCACTTGATTGTATGGATTGTTATTTGCTTTAAATTAAAATCAATTAAAATATTTATAAAAAAAAAAATAAAAGGTTTTACTTTTCTTCCATCCATTTCACAATGTGTGTTTTGTCAGACTTTACTCCAGGTATTTCAAATTTCCTTTCACTTTTCAAAGATGTGTACATGCGCCAGTTTTATGGACGATTCTAAATTGCCCCGTATGGGTACATAATAAAATGGCATCCAGCCTGCCTTATACCTGATGCTGTTAGGATGCACTCTGCTCCCAAGACTTACATTAAGTGGGGTTCAGGGCATTTTGTTGTGATTTTTCATAAAGATACGTCATCCCATGATGTTTTGAAGAGCCCACTGTGAAGATGCGAGTTGGGACGAGACAC